>NW_028321415.1:0-20000 GCF_062004578.1 Staurois parvus
ACCCATCCATGTGTGTGTGTCATCACCCCTCCATGTGTGTGTGTGTGTGTCATCACCCCTCCATGTGTGTGTGTGTCATCACCCGTCCATGTGTGTGTGTGTGTCATCACCCCTCCATGTGTGTGTGTGTGTGTCATCACCCCTCCATGTGTGTGTGTGTGTGTCATCACCCCTCCATGTGTGTGTGTGTCATCACCCCTCCATGTGTGTGTGTGTCATCACCCGTCCATGTGTGTGTGTCATCACCCGTCCATGTGTGTGTGTCATCACCCGTCCATGTGTGTGTGTGTGTCATCACCCGTCCATGTGTGTGTGTGTGTGTGTGTCATCACCCGTCCATGTGTGTGTCATCACCCGTCCGTGTGTGTGTGTGTGTGTGTGTCATCACCCGTCCATGTGTGTGTGTGTGTGTGTCATCACCCCTCCATGTGTGTGTGTGTGTCATCACCCCTCCATGTGTGTGTGTGTCATCACCCGTCCATGTGTGTGTGTCATCACCCGTCCATGTGTGTGTGTCATCACCCGTCCATGTGTGTGTGTGTCATCACCCGTCCATGTGTGTGTGTCATCACCCGTCCATGTGTGTGTGTCATCACCCCTCCATGTGTGTGTGTGTCATCACCCGTCCATGTGTGTGTGTGTGTGTGTGTCATCACCCCTCCATGTGTGTGTGTGTCATCACCCGTCCATGTGTGTGTGTGTGTGTGTGTGTGTGTGTGTGTGTGTGTGTGTCATCACCCCTCCATGTGTGTGTGTGTGTCATCACCCGTCCGTGTGTGTGTCATCACCCCTCCATGTGTGTGTGTGTGTGTCATCACCCCTCAATGTGTGTGTGTGTCATCACCCGTCCATGTGTGTGTGTCATCACCCATCCATGTGTGTGTCATCACCCGTCCATGTGTGTGTGTGTGTGTGTGTGTGTCATCACCCGTCCATGTGTGTGTGTGTGTGTCATCACCCATCCATGTGTGTGTGTCATCACCCCTCCATGTGTGTGTGTGTGTCATCACCCCTCCATGTGTGTGTGTGTGTGTCATCACCCCTCCATGTGTGTGTGTGTCATCACCCGTCCATGTGTGTGTGTCATCACCCGTCCATGTGTGTGTGTCATCACCCGTCCATGTGTGTGTGTGTGTCATCACCCGTCCATGTGTGTGTGTGTGTGTGTGTCATCACCCGTCCATGTGTGTGTCATCACCCGTCCGTGTGTGTGTGTGTGTGTGTGTCATCACCCGTCCATGTGTGTGTGTGTGTGTGTCATCACCCCTCCATGTGTGTGTGTGTGTCATCACCCCTCCATGTGTGTGTGTGTGTCATCACCCGTCCATGTGTGTGTGTCATCACCCGTCCATGTGTGTGTGTGTCATCACCCGTCCATGTGTGTGTGTCATCACCCGTCCATGTGTGTGTGTCATCACCCGTCCATGTGTGTGTGTGTGTCATCACCCGTCCATGTGTGTGTGTGTGTCATCACCCGTCCATGTGTGTGTGTGTGTGTGTGTGTCATCACCCGTCCATGTGTGTGTGTGTGTGTGTCATCACCCATCCATGTGTGTGTGTGTGTGTGTGTGATCACCCGTCCATGTGTGTGTGTGTGTGTGTGATCACCCGTCCATGTGTGTGTGTGTGTCATCACCCCTCCATGTGTGTGTGTGTGTCATCACCCGTCCATGTGTGTGTGTGTGTCATCACCCGTCCATGTGTGTGTGTGTCATCACCCCTCCATGTGTGTGTGTGTCATCACCCCTCCATGTGTGTGTGTGTCATCACCCCTCCATGTGTGTGTGTGTGTCATCACCCCTCCATGTTTGTGTGTGTGTCATCACCCGTCCATGTGTGTGTGTGTCATCACCCCTCCATGTGTGTGTGTGTCATCACCCGTCCATGTGTGTGTGTGTCATTCCATGTGTGTGTGTGTGTCATTCCATGTGTGTGTGTCATCACCCATCCGTGTGTAGGGCGGGCAGGTTTTTCTAGTGATTGTAAAGGATATTTCTTCTTTTTATAACAAGCATGTTATACAGAGTAATCCCGATCCTCCTCTTCTTGGGTCCCCTGTTGGCACTCCTGGCCCCTCCCCCCTCAACAAATGTCCCCATAGCAAGCTGTTTGTTAAGGGGGCACTAGTGTGTGCTCGCTCCTGAGGCGGCTCTGTCCCACCCCAAACCCCTCCTCACTGGCTATGATGGACAGCAGCCATTGGCTCCCACTGCTGTGGCTGAGCTAATGAGGAGGGGGAGAGCCTCTGCTCTTGTGCAGTATAACAGGGGCTGAGGATGGGGGGGGTGAAAACCTTCAGAGTCCAGAGAATAACCACCCTCTATGGTCCTAAACAAGAAGCACCGCCCTCTATGGTCCTAAACCAGGAGCACCGCCCTCTGTGGCCCTAAACCAGGAGCACCACCCTATATAGCACTATATCAGGAGTAATACCCCCATAGATCTACAGTATACCATTCTCTGTGGCCCTATGTCATGTGCAATTTGTTTCTCTGCCCCTCCCACAATGGGGAGATTTCCCCCAGTAGTTTGTGTCTCTGCCCCTCCCACAATGGGGAGATTTCCCCCAGTAGTTTGTGTCTCTGCCCCTCCCACAATGGGGAGATTTCCTCCAGTAGTTTGTGTCTCTGCCCCTCCCACAATGGGGAGATTTCCTCCAGTAGTTTGTGTCTCTGCCCCTCCCACATGGGGAGATTTCCTCCAGTAGTTTGTGTCTCTGCCCCTCCCACATGGGGAGATTTCCTCCCAGTAGTTTGTGTCTCTGCCCCTCCCACAATGGGGAGATTTCCCTGCAGTAGTTTTTATCTCTGCCCCTCCCACAATGGGGAGATTTCCCCCCAGTAGTTTGTGTCTCTGCCCCTCCCACAATGGGGAGATTTCCCCCAGTAGTTTGTGTCTCTGCCCCTCCCACAATGGGGAGATTTCCCCCCAGTAGTTTGTGTCTCTGCCCCTCCCACAATGGGGAGATTTCCCTGCAGCTGTTTGTGTCTCTGCCCCTCCCACAATGGGGAGATTTCCCTGCAGCTGTTTGTGTCTCTGCCCCTCCCACAATGGGGAGATTTCCCTGCAGCTGTTTGTGTCTCTGCCCTTCCCACAATGGGGAGATTTCCCTGCAGTAATTTGTGTCTCTGCCCCTCCCACAATAGGGAAATTTCCCTGCAGTAGTTTGTCTCTGCCCCTCCCACAATGGGGAGATTTCCCCCAGTAGTTTGTGTCTCTGCCCCTCCCACAATGGGGAGATTTCCCCCAGTAGTTTGTGTCTCTGCCCCTCCCACAATGGGGAGATTTCCCTGCAGTAGTTGTGTCTCTGCCCCTCCCACAATGAGATTTCCCAGCAGTAGTTTGTGTCTCTGCCCCTCCCACATGGGGAGATTTCCCCGCCCCTCACATGAGGTGTCGGTCTCTGACAGGCGGACTCCTCCAGGATTCAGTGTACAGTTTGGAGGATCCAGTAGAAGAAATATCAATCGAATGATAAGAACGAATGAAGTTTATTTGCATCGTGTTCCAGGCACCCCAATACAAGAACCAAACTCTGCCCCGCCTCCCGACGTTCATACCAACCAATCAAATTTTTTTTTTCTAGTCCGGCTTTTGATTGGCTGTTATGGTCAGTATTGCTTCCAGTAACGTTGCTGTATATGAGGCGGATTGGTTGTAATCTTTGGATTGTGTCAGACGGTCGGGGTGGAGAATATGGCGTACCGCGGTGTTACGTCACTGCGCATCTTCCCCTTCTGTAGTCGGTTGGTGCGTCTCCGCGCTCAGTAAGGCCTCGGCATTTCCATGAATGATTCGATGGGCGGCCGCAAGGTGTCTCCGCTGGGAGTTCCTCACTGCAGGACAACAGAGAGAAAGGTTAATAGGAGACGAGGACCGCCCACTGACATCCCCCTGAAAAAGGGCGGAGCCATCTTTGTTCCGGCATCATCCAGGGTCACAACCTACTTCCTGGCCTGGGATGCCAGCTCAGAGATGACGCAGTTAAGTAAATCCCGGTGCCAGTGCAGTTCCTGGGTGTGTTCATAAATGTGTGACACAAATCAGCCCCTGCAGCAGCTTATCAAGGTTACACTGTACAGTCTGATCACTGGTGCCTCTGTATACAGGGAGCACTTACCTCTCCCCCGGACAGCTGTCTTCTGCATTTCTGGGATCAGAAAACTGTACACCAACTCCGCCACGATCTCCTCCGACTGCAGCTGGGTGCGGCTGTGGGAACGAGCGACAATGTTACTGCAGACATTATACTGACCCCCCCCCCCCGGGGCAAATATGGGCCCCCAGAGAGAAATATGTCAGGGGCCGCAGAGGAGTTCAGAGACCATTTATAAAGACAAAAGGCCCAAAATATCCATAAAGGGTCCTAGAGCAAGGAGGAGATAAATGATGCTGGGTGTCCTCCAGCCAGGAAATGGGGTGGAGCTCTATCTGATTGCTGCAGCTTCTAATGAACATTGTGAGAAGCTCCCAGTGTGCGATGATATCAGAGGAAGCCGTTTCAGTCCAGGGGAGGAGCCGGTACACCTGTACAAGACTGAAGGGGAGGAGCCGCTACACCTGTGCAAGACTGAAGGGGAGGAGCCGCTACACCTGTGCAAGACTGAAGGGGAGGAGCCGCTACACCTGTGGAAGACTAAAGGGGAGGAGCCAGTACACCTGTGGAAGACTAAAGGGGAGGAGCCAGTACACCTGTGGAAGACTAAAGGGGAGCAGCCAGTACACCTGTGCATGACTAAAGGGGAGGAGCCGGTACACCTGTGCATGACTAAAGGGGAGGAGCCGGTACACCTGTGCAAGACTAAGGGGAGGAGCCGGTACACCTGTGCAAGACTGAAGGGGAGGAGTCGGTACACCTGTGCAAGACTGAAGGGGAGGAGCCGGTACACTTGTGCAAGACTGAAGGGGAGGTGCTGGTACACCTGTGCAAGACTGAAGGGGAGGAGCCGGTACACCTGTGAAAGACTGAAGGGGAGGAGTCGGTACACCTGTGCAATTCTGAAGGGGAGGAGCCGGTACACCTGTGCAAGACTAAAGGGGAGGAGCCGGTACACCTGTGCAAGACTGAAGGGGAGGTACTGGTACACCTGTGCAAGACTGAAGGGGAGGAGCCAGCATACCTCTGCAAGACTGAAGGGGAGGAGCCGGTACACCTGTGCAAGACTGAAGGGGAGGAGCCGGTACACCTGTACAAGACTGGAGGGGAGGAGCCGGTACACCTGTACAAGACTGGAGGGGAGGAGCCGGCACACCTGTGCAAGACTGGAGGGGAGGAGCCGGCACACCTGTGCAAGACTGAAGGGGAGGAGCCGGCACACCTATGCAAGACTGAAGGGGAGGAGCCGGTACACCTGTGCAAGACTGAAGGGGAGGAGCCGGTACACCTGTGCAAGACTGAAGGGGAGGAGCTGGTACACCTGTGCAAGACTGAAGGGGAGGTGCCGGTACACCTGTGCAAGACTGAAGGGGAGGTGCTGGTACACCTGTGAAAGACTGAAGGGGAGGAGCCGGTACACCTGTGCAAGACTAAGGGGAGGAGCCGGTACACCTGTGCAAGACTGAAGGGGAGGAGTCGGTACACCTGTGCAAGACTGAAGGGGAGGAGCCGGTACACCTGTGCAAGACTGAAGGGGAGGTGCTGGTACACCTGTGCAAGACTGAAGAGGAGGAGCCGGTACACCTGTGCAAGACTGAAGAGGAGGAGCCGGTACACCTGTGAAAGACTGAAGGGGAGGAGTCGGTACACCTGTGCAATTCTGAAGGGGAGGAGCCGGTACACCTGTGCAAGACTAAAGGGGAGGAGCCGGTACACCTGTGCAAGACTGAAGGGGAGGTGCTGGTACACCTGTGCAAGACTGAAGGGGAGGAGCCAGCATACCTCTGCAAGACTGAAGGGGAGGAGCCGGTACACCTGTGCAAGACTGAAGGGGAGGAGCCGGCACACCTATGCAAGACTGAAGGGGAGGAGCCGGTACACCTGTGCAAGACTGGAGGGGAGGAGCCGGTACACCTGTGCAAGACTGGAGGGGAGGAGCCGGCACACCTATGCAAGACTGAAGGGGAGGAGCCGGTACACCTGTGCAAGACTGAAGGGGAGGAACCGGTACACCTGTGCAAGACTGAAGGGGAGGAGCTGGTACACTTGTGCAAGACTAAGGGGAGGAGCCGGTACACCTGTGCAAGACTGAAGGGGAGGTGCTGGTACACCTGTGCAAGACTGAAGGGGAGGAGCCGGTACACCTGTGAAAGACTGAAGGGGAGGAGTCGGTACACCTTTGCAAGACTGAAGGGGAGGAGCCGGTACACCTGTGCAAGACTGAAGGGGAGGTGCTGGTACACCTGTGCAAGACTGAAGGGGAGGAGCCGGTACACCTGTGAAAGACTGAAGGGGAGGAGTCGGTACACCTGTGCAATTCTGAAGGGGAGGAGCCGGTACACCTGTGCAAGACTAAAGGGGAGGAGCCGGTACACCTGTGCAAGACTGAAGGGGAGGTGCTGGTACACCTGTGCAAGACTGAAGGGGAGGAGCCGGTACACCTGTGAAAGACTGAAGGGGAAGAGTCGGTACACCTGTGCAAGACTGAAGGGGAGGAGCCGGTACACCTGTGCAAGACTGAAGGGGAGGAGTCGGTGCACCTGTGCACGACTGAGGGGGAGGAGCCAGTACACCTGTGCAAGACTGAAGGGGAGGCCGGAGGATGGATATAACATGGAGGCGGTACGTTGTGTCGGTGGCCGCCCCCCTCTGGGGATCAGCGGCTCCCTCACCTGCTCTCCATCTGGTAAGCGATATGATCGATCTCCTGAGCCCTGCGCTGGATCTCCTCCCGCGCCTGCTCCTCCGCCGTGTCCTGGGTGGCGCTGAGGATGACGTCCTCCAGGTAGGAGTTCACGGTGCTCTGGTGAATGTTCACAACCTGCCGGACACAACCACAGCCGTTCATTACGGGGAGCACAGGAGGTTCAACTCAACAACCGAAACTCTGAGGCCCCATTCACCCCGGAGAGATCTGCAGATCGGAGCTCAAAACGTTAAAAAAATGCTGAGGAGGAAAAAATAGGAATTATCCTCTGTGGAGCCGCTTCACCTCTCCACTCCAAGTTGCCTGAAGCTCAAAAAAGATTTGGAGCCACTTTTGTAGCTCGATTTGGGCCGATCGGTGCGGTTTTGAAGCTTTTTTTTTTCCCCCTCTATAGAAATACATTGAAACGCGCAATTCGTGGATTTTTTTTAGCGTTTTCAAGCATCATTCTGCTCAAATGCAACGATTAAGAAAAAAAAAATGAAATAAAATAATCATCATAATCAAATAAATAATATGCAATAATAAACAATAAAGAAATTAATTAATCAACCCCCAACCCCTGAACATTAACCCAACTAATAAAAAAAAAAAAAAAAAAAAAATTAAACTAACCCCTAACCTAAACCAAAAATAAATAAAAATTAATAAATGAATAAATAAACCCCTAACCTCTAACTTTAACCCCTAACCAAAAAATAAATAATAAATAAAAATCATATTCAATTAAATAAATATATAAACTAATTAATTAACCCCTAACCGAATAAATAATAAAATAACCCCCTAACCCGGACCAAAAAATAAATAAAAATGTATAAATTAATAAATAAACCCCTAACCTCTAACTTTAACCCCTAACCCTAACCAAAAAATAAATAAAAATAAATAATCATATTCAATTAAATAAATAATATATAAATGAATTAATTAACCCCTAACCGAATAAATAATAAAATAACCCCCTAACCCTAACTAAAAAATAAATAAAAATTAATAAATGAATAAACCTCTAACCTCTAACTTTAACCCCTAACCCTAACCAAAAAAAATAATAAATGAATATATAAATAATAATCATATTCAAATAAATATATAATATATAAACTAATTAATTAGCCCCTAACCGAATAAATAATAAAATAAAAAACCCCAAACCAATAAATAAATAAAAATGAATGAATGAATAAACCCCTAACCTCTAACTTTAACCCCTAACCCTAACCAAAAAATAATAAATGAATACATAAATAATAATCATTTTCAAATAAATTATATATAAACTAATTAATTAACCCCTAACCGAATAAATAATAAAATAAAAATAACCCCCTAACCCTAAACAATAAATAAATAAAAATGAATGAATGAATAAACCCCAAACCTCTAACTTTAACCCCTAACCCTAACCAAAAAAATAATACATAAATAATAATCATATTAAAAATAAATATTATTATTATACAGGATTTATGGCTCCAACAGTTTGCTCAGCGCTTTACAATATAACGGGAGACAATACAGCAACAATACAGTTCAAAACAAGAGGGATAGGAGGGCCCTGATCCTGGGAGCTTACAATCTAAATAATATATAAACTAATTCATTAACCCCTAACTGAATAAATAATAAAATAACACCCTAACCCTAACCAAAAAATAAATAAAAATTAATAAATGAATAAATAAACCCCTAACCTCTAACAAAAACAAAAATTAATAATGTTTTATTTGTAATAAATATTAAAATTTAGTAAATAATTAATCATTGTAATAATAAATAATGTTAAATAAACAAACCCTTAAACTTAAGCTCTAACCCTCACAAAAATAAAAATAAATAAATATTACATGTTTTATTTATTTGTAATAAATAATAATCAACAAATAATAAATAATAAATAAACCTCTAACCCCAACTAAGGAATAATAATAAAGATTCATAGGACCTCTACTACTCCAAGGGCCCAATCCACATCCATCCAGGAACCTTCTCACTGATCCCCCTGACCCCACAGCAAGGCCCTTTCACATGTTCTGTAGCGTGCTTCCTTCCTTCTGTCTTGGGCCCCTCCCCCACGATGGCGGAACGCCAGGGCCCAATCGTAAGTTTGCAACGATGTAGTTCCGCCACTGCTTACCTGCGTGATGCTGACCTGGATTGACCTGACTACTCTCTCCCTCCTGCCTGCCAAGACCTCTACCTGACCAGACCACTCTCTTGTCTCGTGAGCAATCTCCACACTGTACCCTTTCCACTCCAGCCACCCCCTTGGTGGGGTGATCCTGAGGGCCACAACCTGGTGCTCAAAGTAAACCGGGAGCACTAGGGTTCTGAAGGCATCTCCACCATCAGGAGCTCTGGTGGAGACCACTTGCCACTTAGAATCCCCACCATCGATGAGCCTGGGTCACCAGCCATGGGACGCCCTAACAGAATGTTAAGAGCCACATAGAAGGGCCAACTCCATATTAATGGCCATGGTTTTAGAATCAGATGTCCAACAAGCTCCTATAGGTGTGAGGGTCAGGAGTCTCCAGGCATTGGCCATACAGTGTAGTATATGGGGCCTCTTTTAGATCTTGCACTGGGTTGAAGGAACCTTTAGCTACACAGACACATTCCAGAGAATTGCGTACAATGAGGGAATTCCACATGGGTCAGGCTTGTCCCAACCTGCTTATCGAGGTCTGTTCTGTCTGCAATGCAGGAAATCCACCTCGACTGTCTGCCTCCGATCAATGGCGGTTGACTGATAAGTCCCATCTATGAGGACTGAGGTCAGACTGGAGTTTTCTGGCTGCACATAGGTACAGTAGGCCTCATCAGATATATCATTGTTGCAGCTGAGCCAGTACTGGATAGGCCGAATTATCCTCCTCCGGTATGGTAGAGATATTTCCGATCCATTCTGCTACGCTTAATATATTCGATCTTTCTGAGTTATGCTTTATAGCTTGCAACCCTCTCTTTTTGCCTTGTAGACATCAACCAAATGGTGATGGAAGCTACATGATAATGCCACAAGTATTGGGCCCCCGGCCTTTCCACACACATGACCTTTAATGGCCTCCCAGTCTTATTCTGTAGGGTTCAATATTGGTCGGCCGGCCTTTCCACGCACATGACCTTCAATGGCCTCGCAGTCTTAGTCTGTAGGGTTCAATATTGAGTTGGCCCCGCCCTTTTCACACACATGACCTTTAATGTCCTCTCAGTCTTAGTCCGTAGGGTTCAATATTGGTCGTCCGGCCTTTCCACGCACATGACCTTCAATGGCCTCCCAGTCTTAGTCCGTAGGGTTCAATATTGAGTTGGCCCCGCCCTTCCCACACACATAACCTTTAATGGCCTCCCAGTCTTAGTCCGTAGAGTTCAATATTGAGTTGGCCCCGCCCTTCCCACACACATGACCTTTAATGGCCTCCCAGTCTTGGTCCGTAGGGTTCAATATTGCGTTGGCCCCGCCCTTTGCAGCTATAACAGCTTCAACTCTTCTGGGAAGGCCGTCCACAAGGTTTAGGAGGGTGTCTATGGGAAGGTTGGACCATTCTTCCAGAAGCACATTTGTCAGGTCAGGCACTGATGTCGGGGGAGGAGGCCTGGCTCGCAGTCTCCGCTCTAATTCATCCCAAAGGTGTTCTATGGGGTTGAGGTCAGGACTCTGTGCAGGACAGTCAAGTTCCTCCACCCCAAACTGGCTCCTCCATGTCTTTATGGACCTTGCTTTGTGCACTGGTGTGCAGTCATGTTGGAACAGGAAGGGGCCATCCCCAAACTCTTCCCACAAAGTTGGGAGCATGAAATTGTCCAAAATGTCGCCTTAAGAGTTCCCTTCACTGGAACTAGGGGGCCAAGCCCAACCCCTGAAAAACAACCTCACACCATAATCCCCCCTCCACCAAACTTTACACTTGGCACAATACAGTCAGTCAAGTATCGTTCTCCTGGCAACTGCCAAACCCAGTCACGTCCATCGGATTGCCAGACAGAGAAGTGTGATTGGTCACTCCAGAGAACATGTCTCCTCTGCTCTAGAGTCCAGTGGTGGCATGCTTTACACCACGGCATCCGACGCTTTGCATTGCACTTGGTGATGGAAGGCTTGGATGCAGCTGCTCGGCCATGGAAACCCATTCCATGAAGCTCTCTACGCACTGTTGTTGGGCTCATCTGAAGGCCACACCAAGTTTGGAGGTCTTTAGCTATTGACTCTGCAGACAGTTGGCGACTTCTGCGCACTGTGCGCTTCAGCATGCGCTGACCCCGCCCTGTCATGTGACGTGGCCTACCTCTTGGTGGCTGAGTGGCTGTTGTTCCCAGTTGCTTCCACTTTGTTATAATCCCACTAACAGTTGAGCGTGGAATATTTAGTAGCCAGGAAATGTCACGGATGGACTTATTGCCCAGGAGGCCACCTATCACGGGACCACGCTTGGAATCACTGAGCTCCTGAGAGCGACCCATTCTTTCACCAATGTTTGTAGAAGCCGTCTGCATGCCTGGGGGCTTGATTGTATACACCTGTGTCCATGGAGGGGATTGGAACACCTGAATCACATGATATGGAGGGGATTGGAACACATGAATCACATGATATGGAGGGAATTGGAACACCTGAATCACATGATTGGGAGGGGATAGGAACACCTGAATCACATAATTGGGAGGGGATTGGAACACCTGAATCACATGATTGGGAGGGCGGGGCCAATACTATTCACAATATTCATGTACAGCCATTCTTTGCAACAAAGATCACGTTCGGTTGTCCCCTCCATGGCCACAGGTGTATAAAATCAAGCCTCTAGGCATGCAGACTGCTTTTTTTCTTGGGAGGGTGCATGTGATCAGCACAGGGCCAATCAGCACTGTCCAAACAGGGGGTCAGGGGTGTTGCAGCCTCATTGGCCAGTCAGAGGAGTTTGCAAACTCCTCCTACAAGCTTTAACCAGTGCTCTGCTGGACACTGATAGAAGTCACAAGACTGCTGATGAGAAAAGGTATTTAGCAGTTTATATTTACAAAAATAATTGCATTTCCATGTTCTGTGCACTGTGAGAGAGTGAATATAGTGAATGCGGGGTCCGGAGAGAGCGGATATAGTGAATGCGGGGTCCGGGGAGAGCGGATATAGTGAATGCGGGGTCCGGGGAGAGCGGATATAGTGAATGCGGGGTCCGGGGAGAGCGGATACAGTGAATGCGGGGTCCGGGGAGAGCGGATACAGTGAATGCGGGGTCCGGGGAGAGCGGATACAGTGAATGCGGGGTGCGGGGAGAGCGGATACAGTGAATGCGGGGTACGGGGAGAGCGGATACAGTGAATGCGGGGTGCGGGGAGAGCGGATAAAGTGAATGCGGGGTGCGGGGAGAGCGGATACAGTGAATGCGGGGTGCGGGGAGAGCGGATACAGTGAATGCGGGGTGCGGGGAGAGCAGATACAGTGAATGCGGGGTGCGGGGAGAGCGGATACAGTGAATGCGGGGTGCGGGGAGAGCGGATACAGTGAATGCGGGGTGCGGGGAGAGCGGATACAGTGAATGCGGGGTGCGGGGAGAGCGGATACAGTGAATGCGGGGTGCGGGGAGAGCGGATACAGTGAATGCGGGGTGCGGGGAGAGCGGATACAGTGAACGCGGGGTGCGGGGAGAGCGGATACAGTGAACGCGGGGTGCGGGGAGAGCGGATACAGTGAACGCGGGGTCCGGGGAGAGCGGATACAGTGAACGCGGGGTCCGGGGAGAGCGGATACAGTGAACGCGGGGTCCGGGGAGAGCGGATACAGTGAACGCGGGGTCCGGGGAGAGCGGATACAGTGAACGCGGGGTCCGGGGAGAGCCGATACAGTGAACGCGGGGTCCGGGGAGAGCCGATATAGTGAACGCGGGGTCCGGGGAGAGCCGATATAGTGAACGCGGGGTCCGGGGAGAGCCGATATAGTGAACGCGGGGTCCGGGGAGAGCCGATATAGTGAACGCGGGGTCCGGGGAGAGCCGATATAGTGAACGCGGGGTCCGGGGAGAGCCGATATAGTGAACGCGGGGTCCGGGGAGAGCCGATATAGTGAACGCGGGATCCGGGGAGAGCGGATATAGTGAACGCGGGGTCCGGGGAGAGCGGATATAGTGAATGCGGGGTCCGGGGAGAGCGGATACAGTGAATGCGGGGTCCGGGGAGAGCGGATACAGTGAATGCGGGGTCCGGGGAGAGCGGATATAGTGAATGCGGGGTCCGGGGAGAGCGGATATAGTGAATGCGGGGTCCGGGGAGAGCGGATATAGTGAATGCGGGGTCCGGGGAGAGCGGATATAGTGAATGCGGGGTCCGTGGAGAGCGGATATAGTGAATGCGGGGTCCGGGGAGAGCGGATATAGTGAACGCGGGGTCCGGGGAGAGCGGATATAGTGAACGCGGGATCCGGGGAGAGCGGATATAGTGAACGCGGGGTCCGGGGAGAGCGGATATAGTGAATGCGGGGTCCGGGGAGAGCGGATATAGTGAATGCGGGGTCCGGGGAGAGCGGATATAGTGAATGCGGGGTCCGGGGAGAGCGGATATAGTGAATGCGGGGTCCGGGGAGAGCGGATATAGTGAATGCGGGGTCCGGGGAGAGCGGATACAGTGAATGCGGGGTCCGGGGAGAGCGGATATAGTGAATGCGGGGTCCGGGGAGAGCGGATATAGTGAATGCGGGGTCCGGGGAGAGCGGATATAGTGAATGCGGGGTCCGGGGAGAGCGGATATAGTGAATGCGGGGTCCGGGGAGAGCAGATATAGTGAATGCGGGGTCCGGGGAGAGCGGATACAGTGAATGCGGGGTCCGGGGAGAGCGGATACAGTGAATGCGGGGTCCGGGGAGAGCGGATATAGTGAATGCGGGGTCCGTGGAGAGCGGATATAGTGAATGCGGGGTCCGGGGAGAGCGGATATAGTGAATGCGGGGTCCGGGGAGAGCGGATATAGTGAATGCGGGGTCTGGGGAGAGCGGATATAGTGAATGCGGGGTCCAGGGAGAGCGGATATAGTGAATGCGGGGTCTCTCCGTTCAGACCTGACCCCCACCCCTGCACTTACCTGTCGGAAGATCTCGTCCTCCTCCCGTCTCCTCCGCTCCTCCACCTGTCTCCTCCCGCTTTCCTCCGCTTCTCGGATGCGTCGGTGGCGTTCGGCGAGCATGGCGAATGCGTGGATTCTGCGTTCTTCTTGCAGGCGGACGAGCTCTTTTGAGAGGAAGTCGAACATATCTGAGAGGACCTCCCCCTCCATCCGGGACAGGTGCTCCTCCTGCACTGCGGCCTGCGGGGGAAGACACACCAGCCAATGAATACTGAACAATCAATCATGACGATATTTTTACCGCTGGACCTGCTGCTTTATTTATTAATGAACCGCTTGACTTCTGGAAAGTTTTACCCTCCTCACGACTGGGCATTTTTTGCTATTCGGCACTGCGCTACTTTAACTGGCAATTGCGTGGTCATGCAACACTGCACCCAAAAAAAATTTATGTCAGTTTTTTCCCACAAAGAGAGATTTTTTTTGGTCTTTGTTTTGTAAACACGGAACTCTGTGCTGGGATTGGACGCAGCCGATCAGCTGATTTCATTGGCGGAAACTTTCTGATAAACTGTGTCCAATCACAGCATGGGTCACAGGGAGTGCGCATGCCCACGCGTCCAAAAGCAGGCAGCAACGTACATGTATGTTGCCTGGCCTGCGGCTGCCACCCGCTTGCAGTGCTATGAGTGGATGGCAAGGGTTTAAAGGGGACCTCCCCCCATGTCCAGGAAAATAAAGCCTCATGCACAGACTCTTCCTGGTTTGTGCCGCCATCTTTGTTTTCTTCATCATTGGGAGTTGCTTGACTTTTCCAGGTTCCTGCCACTATCTTTGTTTTTTTTTTCATCATTGGGAGTTGGCTGACTCTTCCTGGTTCGTGCCGCCATCTTTGTTTTTTTCCTCATTGGGAGTTGGCTGACTCTTCCTGGTTTGTGCCGCCATCTTTGTATTTTTCCTCATTGGGAGTTGGCTGACTCTTCCTGGTTCGTGTCACCATCTTTGTTTTCTTCCTCATTGGGAGTTGGCTGATTCTTCCTGGTTCGTGCTGCCATCTTTGTTTTTTTCGTCTTCGGGAGTTGGCTGACTCTTCCTGGTTCATGCCGCCATCTTTGTTTTTTTCATCATTGGGAGTTGGCTGAGTCTTCGTGGTTCGTGCCGCCATGTTTGTTGTTTTCATCATTGGGAGTCAACTGACTCTTCCTGGTTCTTGCTGCTGGCCCCCTGATGACGCAGTGCCAAATCTCGCACATCCCCATCACATGTTGCCATAGTGTTGGGAAATCTCTGCCTTCAGCCTCCTGGCATACATGTCAAGCATTTCAGAAGGCTGTAGGGCCATAGGTGGCAAACTCTCGTAAGATCTCCCAACACTATGGCATTACAAGGAGCCAATCAGTTCATGAACTCCCAAGAAGCATTTTGACTGGAGGAGTGGGCAGAGTCACAGGCCAGGGGTGTGTCCCAGGAGACCCGGGCTCACGGGAAGTAGGTGGAATGATGCTGGCCATCAGAATGAGGACATCTAGTAGCGGAAAAAAAAAGTACCTTCTGATTGAAGCTGGTTTTGTGGATTTTATCTTTTTATCGGGCGGTTTATTTTTATCTTATTTTTGATTTCTGCTTTAACTGAGCTGGATCTGGGGAATTTTTTTTTTGGTTGGGGGGGGGGGATTTGTCTACTGGTCTCCTTTCCTAAAAAGAAAGATGAATAAAGTCAGTGGACACGTACTTTGTGCTTGTCCAGTTCCCGCTGACGCTGTAAGGTCAGGGTCTCCTCTCTGCCCTCATTCTTCAGCAGTTGCCCCTCCTCCTGCAGAGCGTGTGTGGTGCGCAGTTCACGGATCAGCTCCAGACGCTTCTCCTTCCCCTCAAACATCTAGAAAGAAATGGAGAACAATGGATCAGATATGAGAGAACGGGATAAGACTTCCTTACTGAGGTGTACGTTTATTAAGCAGAGATTATTTATCTCATTTCAGTTCTCAGGGAGAAGTCTTCTCCTCCGTCCCAGTTTATGAAGCGGAGAACATTTGTCCTCGGAAGGAGAGGAGACGTTTTTCTCAGATCTCCTGAGATAATTGTGTGATTACAAATCACCGGAGTTTAAACCGCGAAACCAAAAGTTAAAACGACCATGCAATAGCGTGAAATTAATACTGCTACTTTTGAACGCACATTTTGACTCATTTTTATTGTGTTGAGATCCTCCGAGAGACACTTCTCCCAAACATTCAAGAAGAGTTTGGTGAGGAACAATGCCTTCTCCAGCATGATGGAGCATCTTGCCAGAAGGAAAAAGTGATCACTAAGTGGCTTGGGGAACCAAACATCATAATTTTGGGTCCATGGCCAGGAATCTCCCGAGACCTTCATCCCATTGAGAACTTGTGGTCAATCCTCAAGAGGTGGGTGAAAAAAAAAAAAAAAAAGGAAACACTACAAACTCTAACCAACTCCAAGCATTGATGATGCAAGAATAGGCTGCCATCAGTCAGGAGGTGGCTCAGACGTTGATGGACAGCATGCCACGGGGAATCGCAGAGGTCTTGCAAAAGAAGGGTCAACACTGCAAATATTGACTCTTTGCATAAACTTCATGTCATTGTGAAGAAAAGCCTTAGACACTTATGGAATGCTTGTCATTATACTTCAGTCTACCAGAGTAACATGTGACACAAAGATAGAAAAACATGGAAGCAGAAGACTTTGTGAAAATTAATATTTGTGTCATTCTCAAAATGTTTGGCCAGGGTTGTACGTACATGGCTTTTCCAGCATGATGGAGAACCTTGCTGTAAGGCAAAAGTGATCACTAAGTCCTTGTCGGGAGAAGAAAAGGAGAGAGCTACCATCAATCCTGTGTCATGCCAACAGTAAAGCCTCCTGAGACCATTCATGTGTGGGGTCGCTTCTCAACCAAGGCAGTGGGCTTACTCACAAGAACACAGCCATGAATAAAGAATGGTACAAAAACATCCTCCGAGAGTAACTTCTCCCAACCATCCAAGGACAGTATGGTGAAAAACAAAGCATTCTCCAGCATGATGGAGCACCTTGCCATAAGGCAAAAGTCAAAACTAGGTCCTTGTCTGGAGAAGAAAAGGAGAGAGCTACCATCAGTCCTGTGTCATGCCAACAGTAAAGCCTCCTGAGACCATTCATGTGTGGGGTCGCTTCTCAGCCAAGGCAGTGGTTCACTCACAAGAACACAGCCATTGAATAAAGAATGGTCCAAAAACATCCTCAGAGAGCAACTTCTCCCAACCGTCCAAGAAGAGTTTGGTGAGGAACAATGCCTATTCCAGCATGATGGAGAACCTTGCCATAAAGCAAAAAGTCATAACTAAGTCCTTGTCCGGAGAAGAAAAGGTGAGCGCTACCATCAGTCCTGTGTCATGACAACAGTAAAGCCTCCTGAGACCATTCATGTGTGGGGTCGCTTCTCAGCCAAGGAAGTGGGCTCACTCACAAGAACACAGCCATGAATAAAAAATGGTCCAAAAACACCCTCCGAAAGCAACTTCTCCCAACCATCCAAGGACAGTTTGGTGAAAAACAAAGCATTCGCCAGCATGATGGAGCACCTTGCCATAAGGCAAAAGTCAAAACTAGGTCCTTGTCTGGAGAAGAAAAGGTGAGAGCTACCATCAGTCCTGTGTCATGCCAACAGTAAAGCAACCTGAGACCATTCATGTGTGAGGTCGCTTCTCAGCCAAGGGACTGGGCTCACTCACAAGAACACATCCATGAATAAAGAATGGTACAAAAACATCCTCCGAGAGCAACTTCTCCCAACCATCTAAGAAGAGTTTGGTGAGGAAAATTGCCTTCTCCAGCATGATGGAGCACCTTGAAATAAGGAAAAAGTGATTACTAAGTGGCTTGGGGAACCAAACATCAAAATTTTGGGTCCATGGCCAGGAAACTCCCCAGATATTTCCCATTGAGAACTTGTGGTCAAACCTCAAGAGACGGGTGAACAAAAAAAAAAACAAAACAAAAAAAAAAAAAGCACCACAAACTGACCAACTCTCAGCATTGATGCAAGAATGGGCTGCCACCAGTCAGGAGGTGGCCCAGACGTTGATGGACAGCATGCCACGGGCAATCAATTGCAGAGGTCTTGGAAAAGAAGGGTCAACACTGCAAATATGGACTCTGCATAAACTTCATGTGATTGTGAAGAAAAGCCTTAGACACTTATGGAATGGTTGTCATTCTACTTCAGTCTACCAGAGTAACATCTGACAGAAAGATCGAAAAACACGGAAGCAGAAGACTTTGTGAAAATTAATATTTGTGTCATTCTCAAAACATTTGGCCAGGGTTGTACGTACATGCCTTTTCCAGCATGATGGTGCACCTTGCCATAAGGCAAAAGTGATCACTAAGTCCTTGTCGGGAGAAGAAAAGGTGAGAGCTACCATCAGTCCCCTGTCATGCCAACAGTAAAGCCTCCTGAGACCATTCATGTGTGAGGTTGCTTCTCAGCTAAGGGAGTGGGCTCACTCACAAGAACACAGCCATGAATAAAGAATGGTCCAAAAACATCCTCCGAGAGCAACTTCTCCCAACCATCCAAGAAGAATTTGGTGAGGAACAATGCCGTCTCCAGCATGATGGAGCACCTTGCCATCAGGAAAAAGTGATCACTAAATGGCTTGGGGAACCAAACACCGAACTAATGGGTCAATGGCCAGGAAACTCCCCAGACCTTCATCCCGTTGAGAACATGTGGTCGAACCTCAAGAGAAGGGTGAACAAACAAAAAAACCCACTACAAACTCTAACCAACTCCAAGCACTGATGATGCAAGAATGGTCTGCCACCAGTCAGGAGGTGGCCCAGACGTTGATGGACAGCATGCCACGGGGAATCAGAGGTCTTGAGAAAGAAGGGTCAACAGTACAAATATTGACTCTTTCATGTCATTGTGAAGAAAAGCCTTAGCCACTTATGGAATGATTGTCATTCTACTTCAGTATTCTAGAGGAACATCTGACAAAAAGATCGAAAACCATGGAAGCAGAAGACTTTGGCCAGGGCTGTACGTGCAACACGCAGGAACATGTGGACACTTGGCTCTGCCACAACGGCATGGTATCTGCAACAAATAAATGGGTATTAATGTAAGAAAAATGCGTGGGCCTATAGGAGGCTGACTGAGGAGTGACACCCTACCATGTTCTGTGTCGCCCGTCCCCGGATTAATTTCTGTATGAAGATGACAGCCAGCTCCTTCTGCTCCTCACCCTGGAAAGAGAAGAATAAGATGGTGAAAAAGTGAAGAAGGAATGGAATCACAGGGGCTGGCATTAGAAGAGGCTCACCTCCGGAGGTTCCGGGACTCTGGGGGTGGCGGGCCGGGGAGCTGGCTTCTCAATCTTCTGTAGGAAGCGGAGTGGCTTCTCAGGCTGCGGAGAGTGACTCTTCATTTTCAGCAAGGCCTGAGGGACATAGAAAGGTCGTTACATGGGACCGTCGTTAGGACACCATGGATGAGGAAGGAGAGCAGTGCCGGCACCGATTTGTAGACGCCAATATGGAGGCCGTCACCCTGAGATTAGTCCTCCTAACGCCATCCCTGACTCTTCCTAACCAGCCCTTCCCCCTCCTCTCCAGCCGGCTTCTTCAACTGAAACACCTGCGGCTTGCAATTGAAGGGGGACTCTGATGGGGATACTGGACGTAAGGGGGACAACTCTGATGGGGACACCGGATGTAAGGGGGACAACTCCGACGGGGACACCGGATGTAAGGGGGACAACTTTGACGGGGACACCGGATGTAAGGGGGACAACTCCGATTGGGATACCGGATGTAAGGGGGACAACTTTGATGGGGTCACCAGATGTAAAGGGGACATCTCTGCTGGGGTTCACCTGATGTAACGGGGACTCTGATGGGGACACTTAATATAAGAGGGACTCTGATGGGTACACCTAATGTAAAGGGGTTCTAATGGGGACACCTAATGTAAGAGAGGCTCTGATGGGGACCCTGATGCACGGGGGACTCTGGAGGAGAACCTTATGTACAGAGCATTCTGATGGGTACCCTAATGTAATGGGGAACTCCAATGGAGACCCTGATGTAAAGGGGACTGATAGGGATTCTAATGTGCAGGGGACTGAT
>NW_028321415.1:25000-26269 GCF_062004578.1 Staurois parvus
GACCAAAGACCATACCCACCACATGGCTCCTGGAAGAAGACACCGTGATGGGATCTGCCCTTCGTTCTTCACCAACCACACTGGTCCATGTGTGTCAGCCTTTGGAACGCATCCGTGGAGAAACAAAGATGGTGGGCTTTAGCACCAACGCCACATAAATGCATCCATGGGCAGCTAACAGCACTCCCAGACCAATGATCAGGAAGTTGGTGGGACTGGCTCCTGATCACGTGACCACTGTGACAGCCAATCCGTTGTGGTCATGTGATTGACCAATTCTTCCTGCCCCCCCAAAGATGTAAAGACCCGGTGGGGCTGAGTGGGAAGGCTTCAGAAGCTCCAGAGATGAAGTTGAGCGTCCTTTTGACTCATCTGTTGGCCGGTCCATCACCCACCCTTCAGTATACGTAGACGAAGGGGTCACATACCTCAATGTCATTGGCTGGGCCAGTACCGGGACAGGATTGCTCAGCGTCCTCGGCGAGGATGTCAGCTTGCACCCTCTCTCCCATTCCTCAGTCATGCTGTAGAATGGACACACTGCCTTCTGCCCATTCACTGCCCCCTCACCCCAGCTGTCCATAGTTGGCATGGAGTCTGCGCTGCACATGAAGGACTGGTGGGAAACCCTCATAATGGGCACAGCGGCGTACAGACCCGGGAATTCAGCACAGGGATGGTGGGAACCTCTCATAATGGGCACAGTGGGCGTACAGACCCGAGAACGCAGCGCAGGGATGGTGGGAACCCCTCATAATGGGCACAGTAGGAGTGCAGACCTGGGAACTCAGCACAGGGATGGTGGGAACCCCTCATAATGGACACAGTAGGAGTGCAGACCTGGGAACTCAGCACAGGGATGGCAGGAAAACCATCCTCTGTGCTGCAGTAATCTGAAGTGAAATTGTGTTGGATTCAACTTCTGTGTCTTTGGTGGAGAGATAAGCTGCCTGTGGATGGTGCCAAGTCAGCAGGTGACCGCAGTGTCTGGAAAGACTGGGTCTAAGGAGGTAAGTCAATGCATAAAGCAGCCTTGGTAGCAGAACAATATGTGACTTTGTTCTTTGGGTTCCTGATCTGAAGGTTGCACGTCTGGTGACCAGAACCCAAACTTTGGTTGGTTGTGCGCCATCATGACCTCTGCCGTGTCAAATTAGGACCTGCAACCTTCACAGTATGGAGCAACATCCATTCCTACTCAGGGGAGGCGTGGCCAACTGGAGCACCAGAGGTTCTGGCGAGCCCGAATTATTACCCCCTTCCAGTCCG
>NW_028321416.1:0-24246 GCF_062004578.1 Staurois parvus
GAAGGGAAGTGGAGGGAGGGAAGAAAGGGAAGGATGGGACGAAGAAGAGTAGGAAAGGAAGGAAGAAAGGAGTGGGGAAGGAAGGAGGGATAGATGATAGAAATGTATGGAAGGAAGGGAAGGAAGGAAGAATGGAAAGGAAAGGAAAGGAAAGAAAAGGACAGGGAAAAAAAAGGAAAGGAAAGGAGGGAAGGGATGAAGGCACAAAGGAAGGAAGGGGATGGAGAGCAGGAGGACAGGAAGGAAGATAAGGAAGGGTAGAAGGAAAGAAAGGAAGGAAGGGAATTGGGAGGGAAGGTAAGAAGGGATTGCAGAAAGGAAAGAAGGGGAGAAATTGGAGCAGGGGAAGAAGGAAAGGAAATAAAGAATAAAGGAAGGGAGGGGAAAAGGGATGGAAGGAAAGGGAAGGAAGGGGAGGGAGGGATAGAAGGAAGGCAGGAAGGAAGGAAGGAAAGATGGAAGGCAGGGAAAGCAGGAAGGAAAGAAGAAAGGAAGGGAAAGAAAAGAAAGGGTAGGGAAGAGAAGGGACGGAGGGAAGGGAAGAAAGGAAAGAAGGAAGGGAGTGAAGGAAGGGAAGAAAGGAAGGAAGGGAAAAGAGGGGAGGGGAGGGAAGCAGGCAAGAAAGTTGGGAAGAAAGTAAAAAGGAGGAGAGGGAAGGAAAGGAAGGAAGCAATGAATGAGGGAGGGAAGAAGGATGGAAGGGTAAGGATGGAAGAGAAGGTAGAGATGAAGAAAGAATTGAAGGAAATGGAGATGGGGAGGGGGAAGGAAGGAAATAAGAGAGGAAGGATTGTAGGGATGGACGTGAAGGAGGGAAGAAAGGAAGGGAGCAAGGGAAAGAAAGAAGGGATGAAGGAAGGAAAAAAAGGAAGGAAGGAAGGAATGAAATGGAGGGAGTGAGGAAGGAAGGAGGGGAAATAAGGAAAGAGAAGGGAAGAGAAGGGAAAGGGAGGGATCGAAAGAAGGATAGAATAAATTAAGGAAGGAAGTGTAGTAAGGAGGGAGGAAATAAGGAAGGAAGGAGAGGAAAGAGAGAAGGGAAGAAGGGGAAGAAAGGAAGTAAAGAAAGGAAAAAAAGAGAACAAAGGAGCAAAAGAAGGATAGAAGAACATAAATGGAGGAAGGAAAGAAGGAGGGGAAGGGAAGAGAAGGAGAGGGAGGGATAGAATGAAGGATGGGAGGAAGGAAGGGCAAGAGGGACATAAGGATGGAAATAATTAAGAATGGAAAGAAGGAAGGAGAGGATGAGAAGAAAAGAAAAAAGGAAAGAAAAGAAGGAGGGCAAATAAAGAAAGGAAGAAAGGGGATGGAGGTTGTCATGGAAATTTTGTATTGTTGGTCGAACTTTAAATGTGTCATATATTCGTGTTATTCATATGTCTCTCGTGTGGCTTAATTAAAGCTCTGAAGGCTGCAATTGGGCCATGCGCATGTACAATGTATGTATTACAGTACTCAGCTCGGTAATGGATGAGATGGCGGATCTGCACTTATAGACCGGCGTGTATACCACCACGGCATTCGATGCGAATGCCGCTGGCAGTAGACCGCGGGCCTGTATCCACATATCAGCAGCATAGTACCACATGGACTTCATAACGCAAGGCGCCAAGCGGTACGAACTCCGCGTGTAGGCTTGTGCATATCTTACAACCCATTACCAACCTGAAACTGTATCCGGATGGATGTGTTTTAATAAAGATCGTATCGGGCCCATCCGGGTACAGGCTGGTATTTAGCCTGGGGGATGCTTGTACAGAGAATGAACATACTGCTAGGAGCTGGAACAAGAAATATGCTCTCCATAGAGGGCTCATGGGGGGAAGGGGAGGAGATATGCTCTCCACAGAGGGCTCATGGGAGGAAGGGGAGGAGATATGCTCTCCACAGAGGGCTCATGGGGGGAAGGGGAGGAAGTCTGCTGACCTCAGAAGGCTCATGGGAGAGGACCAGTGATAGATAATAGGAAAGGCTATGCTCCAATCGGAATGTATATCCTGTGTATAGGCACTCCCCATTGCATTGTTCGGTGGGAGGGGATTGACTTTATTCATGTGGGGGGGCGTGTGTGTTTGTAATAAAACCGGGGGCTGAGTCTGAAGCCAGGCCTTATGTGAATTCCAACACTAGCCTTAGAGTGTCGTGTGATGATTCTAGGGCAACGGAGCTCCAATCACCCACATTTCAACAGAAGCTAACCCATTTGGATGGGCAGGATTCATGTAGTTTAGCTGCAGTCGTGGTAAGCGAGATTCGCACAGCTTTATGGGGGATTTCTGCGCATCCAACTGCGAGTACTCACGGTAAGGAGAAATTCGTTAAAGCGAATTTCCAAGACAGTTTGGCGAGCCAGTGGATACTAACGCGTATTCTGGGATAGCTAACCGAGCACGAGGGGGGAATGAGCCATCATGAACTAGCAAAAAGTATGCCGGCACATTTCAGGTCTCTCTGCCATTAAGAGGATCGCTTTTTGCGTGTTCGTGTGGCTGATTTCGCTCTCTGTTAGCTAACAAGAATTACCGCTTAGCAAGGACCTAGTTTTGTCCTAAAATCTTGATTTGTGGGTGAAAGACGAGGGTTTGTCTCTGCGGAGAGCAGCAGAGGGGTGGGTTTGGTTGGCTGGATTTGGTCAAGTTTAAAAATCTTCCAACCAAAAATTAAACGGGTATTTGTTTTAGCGGGTAAAAGTTGTTGCATAGTGTTAGGTAAGTATTTGTGGATTGTAGGTACTGTGGTGATTGCTTTACCCCCCTCCACGTGAGGTAATTATTACAGTGCTGAAAGGTTTAGGTTAATCGTTAACTGTTGTAAGATCTTTGTGTGTATGTAGTCTGTGCCGTGTTTTGTCAGTACTCTGTTACATGTGCATGTTAGTGCGATATGTTGGTGTTTTATGTCTGTTCTGTGATTGTACCAAATTGTGTTGTATGTGTGCTGTATATTGTTGTGTAATTGTCCAGTGTATGTTCTGTTCAAAAGTCTGTTTTATGTAAGAGGTTAGAGGCAATTTATGAGGCTAGTGTTACCATGTGCTCCTCTGTGGGGGGCCATTCTAGTGTCTACCATGTCCTCCTCTGTGGGGGGTCATTTTCTTGACTAACCACATGTGCTCCTTTTGTTTGGTGGCCATTTTGTTGACTGCCATGTGTTCCCTGTTGGTGGCCATTTTGTTGACTACCACATGTGCAGTAATCTCTATGCAATGTGCATGACGTTTCCTATATGCATTTGACCCATTTTGTGTTTTTAATCCAAATTTTTACAGTTTAAGTTGTTTGCTTTTAGCTTTAAATTTGCGTATTGCCAGCCAATTTAAAGTGTGTTAAGCGAGTTTTCCCCTCACGTGTTCCACATTTAGTGAGCGCGGTGAAGTTTGGGTTTTTGCACATAGATTTCTTGTATAGTGATTATGTTTTTCTTGTGTTTTTCTTGTTAAAAGTAGTTCCTTATTGTAAAGCGGGTTTGTTTTAAGCTGCTGCATTACGTGTTTCACGTCCAGCAGACTTTTTGTGTAAACGGTTTTAGGTGGTTGCAGCGAAGATTGCGTGTGTAGCGCGGATTGTTTAGCGGCGCTGGTATGAGTGATTTTTACGTCAGCAACAAGGTTACTTTTGGCGCAGTTTTTCGGTTTACCTCTGTGTAATTGTTTTACTGCGAAATGTCCCGTGTTTTTCATAAGGATCCACTTTGTCCTTTTTAACGGTTTTTCAGGTTGAAAAGGAGTTTTTCTGTGTGTATTAGGAAAGTTTTTTCTTTACACAAATTTCCTAAAGGTCAGTTAGCAGGTTTCCGGCCAACCAGTGACCCCTAAGTAACATCCAAGAACCCCTCTTTTTGTTTTGACTTGTGTTAGCTACTGTGTGCAGGGAGAGAAAAGCCACTTTCATCATTGTGCGGTGTGGCCTGCCAAACACAGTGGGTGATGAGAACCACATAAATTACGCTGTGCGAGTGGGCGGTCCAGGGAAGTGTAACGCTTAGCCTGGTTACCACAAACACTTCGGGTGGTCAGGATCACATAAATTGCGCTGTGGGAGTGGGAGGTGTGCTCTCAGTCTGACCGCCACTTGATGCGCTTCGGGTGATCGATAAGTATCACATAAATTACGCTGTGCTGGGAAAGTGGTGGAATCAGGCCTCTCGGTAGGATCCCACCAAGTGCTCCAGGGGGTAAACAGGTACCCGGACGCGGGATATATACCAGTGACTAGTCACGATGGGCAGTAGTCAGTCCATGAAGAGAGAGGGGGAACCAGCCCTCTTCAGGGTAAGGACAGCTGCACAACTGATGAAGGTGAGTTTGGGGGGGAAGTCTACAGAACCCCTCAAAAGGTGGAATAAATGGTCGAAGGGTACCAGATGGGAAATTCCCTGGGAAGGTACATTTGACGCATGGAGGTGGGAAAAATTCATCTCTGAATTTGAACCACGGATGCAGGCGTCAGAACTAGAGATCGCACAGCTATGGCTTCACGGGTCAATCCGATTAGGGAAGCAGGGCATACATAAACTGGTGTCTGTCCGGAAGAACCAGGTGATGTATACCTGGCCTCCAGAGGGAAAAAAACAGGAGGATCCGGTGTCAGAGGTGGAGGAAGCTCTTTCAGGGCTGACTCTACTAAGGCAGGCAGGATCAGGGTCTGCTGGGGTTCCCGAACAACCAACAGTGGCTAAGATAAGTATAACTGCACCTGTCTCTTCTGTTAGTGACGTCACTCTTGACATACCTTCCGTGTCTTCTGTCTCTATGCCTCAGCCTCTACCTCTCCCTTCTCCCTGCTTCACCCCAGCTCCTTCTGTTTCCAACTACTACGGACATGATGAAGCTCACCCAGGGTCCTAATGAGGAAAGCGCCTGCTTCTGGCGCCGTCTCAAGCAGACGGCACTGGATGCGGATCTGGAAGTTGGACCTGATGCTCCAACTGAAGGGGTAAAGGTGACCGCGACGCACATTCTGTTGCGGGCCAAATTTTTGGAAGGCATCGATACTAAAATTCGGGAAAGTCTGGTTCTGGCCCGACCCGAATATAATGAGATGTCTATCCCTGCTATCCTTTCCACTCTTGCGGCAATAGAGAGGGAAATGGATAGAAGAAAACAGGACAAGGCCAAAGTTCTTATGTCCCAGACCCCACATGAAAAACCAAGGGATCTGGGTCACAGGAAGGATAGGCCCCCACCCAGGTGCTTCCAGTGCCACCAAACGGGGCACATGAGGAGGAGCTGTCCCCAATTACCTAAAGGTCGGTGGCAGTTCATTCCTGATGAGTCCTCCGCCCCTGTGACCACCATGGTAAGTAACTCCTATGAATTCTCATAGGAAGTTGGCAAATCGGTGTCGGCCCAGATCCATCTTTTTCTAGAGGAATTAAAATATCCCCTCCCTTGCCTCACCGACACCAGTGCAACAAGAACGGTCTTGCGAAAACAGGACATCCAAGGCAAGGTACCCCTCTCAGGGGAAAGCCCTCCTAACCCCTACTAACCTCACTATCAAACGATGCACTATTCTTAACCCAGCTTCTCTTCTTCCTGTGTCGGAAGATGAGAAGGGGGGGAGGACAGCAATGACAGTGCTGAATTTTGCAACACGACTAACAATACTAACACCTTTTCTGCTAACATGTCTTCTTTGTCCACTACTAACCTCTCTTCCAAAGGACACGACTGCATTTCTTTGGTGGAACTGGAGTCAGCGGCGACACACCCCATATCACCCCGAGTGTAGCGGTAAGGTTGAACGTCTTAACGGAATCCTTAAAAACAGGATCTCCAACATCATGGCCGATACCAAAAAACCTTGGCCTGAGTGTCTCCCCATTGCCCTCTATTCCATCCGGAATGCCCCTCGGCAACCACATGGGCTGTCACCCTACGAGGTGTTGTTTGGGGGACCTCCCAAAACAGGGTTGTACTTTCCTCAACAGTTGTCGTCTTTGCATTCACAGCTTACAGGTTATGTGCAATCTCTGCAACGGGAGCTGCAGAAGATACACCATCGGGTTCGCGAATCGCTCCCCGATCCAAATGCAATAACAGGTGTTCTTTCTATTGAGCCAGGTGATTGGGTCGTCCTAAAGAAACATCAAAGAACCAGACTCGAGCCACGGTTCACCGGACCATACCAAGTCCAGCTGACGACACCTACCTCACTCAAGCTCAAGGGACGAGACAACTGGGTGTACGCAAGCCACTGCAAGAAGATTTTCAGCTACACCAGAGAATGAGGGGTGTCATTTTCCTTTTTCTTTTTGTTTGTATGTCTTACATGTGTGTGAACGGAGGAAAAGACGGCAGATACCCCAACCTTTTATTTAAAATGCATCTACGTTTAGCCAGAACCGCCAACAAAACCAACTGTTGGGTATGCTCTAAGCCCCCACCCAGTCATCACATGTCCGCAATGGCCGCTGTTCATGCCCTATATGACATCTGCGTCGGCATGAAAAAGCAAGGGACCCCTGGTCAGCCCCCACATAGACATTTGTCGGTAGAACTTAATGACACATTTTTAGCAGGTAACATCAGTTTTAGCACCAATATTAGCTCTAGCTCCTGTAGGACCCTCATCAGTCCATTATGGGTAACTGGACAGCTAGGCAGCCCTCAGGTGTGCTTTAACATCAGCTTTGGCACAGGTAACAAGTTTGTTGGGACTACCACCTGTGAGGGAGGTATAACTGTCAATCTGACTAACCAGACTTCCCTTCTGAGTAACCACACTGACCGACCAGACCACGTGTATTGGAAGGACGGATGTGATGTGCAGACTGAGGGAGCAATCCCCCAGTCTGTGCAACTGTTGCTCAGTGCCAGAGGCCGAACGAGGAACTCCTCCTGCTCTGCTCTGACAGGTCCATACTATTTTCTGTGTGGTTCGGCAGCCTATAGAACATTTCCCCAGAACGCAAAAGGTTCGTGTGCCCTCATAAAGCTAGTCCCAGCATCCTATGTAGTGATGGATCATGAAGAGTTGATGGTCCACAAGAAGGTAAGGATGGCAGGGAGAGTTTGCAGGGAGCTGTTCTCTGAGGGCGACCAAGCATGGGCTTGGTTCCCCTCATGGACAGGTTGGGGAATAGAACTTATGAAGTGCATGAACAATTTTGCTGTCATCGTGGATAGTATGTTTAACGAGACCGTAGAGGCTGTCAGAGAAATTGCCCAAGAACAACGGCAGATGGGAATTTTAGTGCTTCAGGAGAAGATGGCCCTTGATTATCTTTTAGCCGCCAAAGGGGGGTTCTGTGAGTTCATCGGAGAGGATTGTTGTACTTGGATAGAAGACACCGATGACAAGGTCCAGGCCCATATGAACAAAGTTAGTGAACTACAGGGAAAAGCTAGAGCTATAGCTAGTGAGGGTTGGAATCCGTTCAAGGGTTTGGGAGGATTGGGAGATCTCCTGTTCTCCATCGGATCTTGGTTGAAGGAAGTGGGAGTGTATGTCCTGATGCTTCTCTTTTTCCTCTGCCTCTTATATGCCGCGGTGAGATGTTCCTGTTGCCTCATCGACCGTGTAAACCAAGCTCGGGCAGACGACCACATCTCCATGCCCGCTCCTGGGATCCCACTCCAACCACTGATCAGAGGAAGACCTCACCAACCAACCACCTTCTCTACAGATTACGTCCTGGCTTCCCTCTAATTTATCTCCCTGAAGACCACATTCTCCAAGACCTCCAAGCAAGCTTCAAGCCTCATCATGGTTTGTGTCTGCGATTTGGAAAACTGTCTGGGTCGAGACCACCCTTGTGTGGCCCCGTCTGCAGGGGCAATTTGAGAATCTGCTGCTGGATCTCCCGAGACCACCGTGGGATCACAAGCCTTATTCATACTACAAGTCTGTTTGTGGTTTTTGCAAGAACCTTCCTGTAGTGAGGGTTCCAACGCTCTTGAGGATCATTGCTTCAATCAAGCCTGTTTGCGTCGAGTCTGCGTCGGGTCTTGTTGTTTCAGGTACCCCGTAGAGCTTTATTCTCAGGGACAACTACAGGAACTCTTTGAGGTTTTGAGACTACACCCATCAAGCTGAAGAAGATCAAGAAGGGACACGAGGAGAATATGATAAAGCAGGAGGGAATGTCATGGAAATTTTGTATTGTTGGTCGAACTTTAAATGTGTCATATATTCGTGTTATTCATATGTCTCTCGTGTGGCTTAATTAAAGCTCTGAAGGCTGCAATTGGGCCATGCGCATGTACAATGTATGTATTACAGTACTCAGCTCGGTAATGGATGAGATGGCGGATCTGCGCTTATAGACCGGCGTGTATACCACCACGGCATTCGATGCGAATGCCGCTAGCAGTAGACCGCGGGCCTGTATCCACATATCAGCAGCATAGTACCACATGGACTTCATAACGCAAGGCGCCAAGCGGTACGAACTCCGCGTGTAGGCTTGTGCATATCTTACAACCCATTACCAACCTGAAACTGTATCCGGATGGATGTGTTTTAATAAAGATCGTATCGGGCCCATCCGGGTACAGACTGGTATTTAGCCTGGGGGATGCTTGTACAGAGAATGAACATACTGCTAGGAGCTGGAACAAGAAATATGCTCTCCATAGAGGGCTCATGGGGGGAAGGGGAGGAGATATGCTCTCCACAGAGGGCTCATGGGAGGAAGGGGAGGAATGTGAATTCCAACACTAGCCTTAGAGTGTCGTGTGATGATTCTAGGGCAACGGAGCTCCAATCACCCACATTTCAACAGAAGCTAACCCATTTGGATGGGCAGGAATCGTGTAGTTTAGCTGCAGTCGTGGTAAGCGAGATTCGCACAGCTTTATGGGGGATTTCTGCGCATCCAACTGCGAGTACTCACGGTAAGGAGAAATTTGTTAAAGCGAATTTCCAAGACAAGGTAAGGAAATGGAAGGGAGAAGGAAGGAAAGAAGAAAAGAGGATGGAAGGAATGTAAGGGAAAGTAGAAAGGAATAAAGGCAAAGGAAAGGAAGAGAAGGGAGGCAGGGAAGGAAGGGAAGATAATGAATGAAGGAAGGAAAGAAAAAAGGAAAGAAGGGGAGGGAAGGGAAGGGAAAGAAGGAAAATAAAGGCATGGGCATTCCTATAAAAGAGAGTAGGGGAGGGTATGGGAGGGAGAAAAGGAGGAAGGAAGGAAGGAAGGAGTGAAGTAAGGAAGGAGGAAGGAATGGATGGAAGGGAAGGAATGAGGGAATGGATGAAGGAAGGGAGGGAGGAAAGAAAAAAGGAAAGGAAGGAAGGAAAGAAGGATGTAAAGATAGGCTAGGAAAGGGAGTAAGGGAGAAAAGGAAAGAAGGAAGAAAAGGAAGGAAGGAAGGGAAGGGAATGGAGGGGAGTGAAGTAGGGAGGGGAAATAAGGAAAAGAAAGGTATGGAAGGAATGAAGGAGAGGAGCTGAGGGAAGGGAGGGAGGAAAGGAGGAAGGAAGAAAGGACGGAAGTAAGGAAGGAGGGAGGTAGGGAGGAAGAGAAAGAAAAAGAGAATGGAGGAAGGAAAGAGGGAAAGGAGGGATGGAAGGCAGGAAGGAAGGGGGGAAGGGAGAGAAGAATGGAAGGAATGAAGGAGAGAAGGGATGAAGGAAAGAAGGAAGGAAGGAGAGGGGAGGAAGGAAGAATGGAAAGGAAAGGAAAGGAAAGGAAAGAAAAGAAAAGGAAAGGAAAGGGCAGGAAAAAAAAAAGGAAAGGAATGGAAAGGAGGGAAGAGATGAAGGCACAAAGGAAGGAAGGGGATGGAGAGCAGGAGGGTAGGAAGGAAGATAAGGAAGCGTAGGAAGGAAAGAAGGGAATTGGGAGGGAAGGGAAGAAGGGAATGCAGAAAGGAAAAAAGGGGAATAATTGAAGCAGGGGAAGAAGGAAATGAAAGAAAGAATAAAAGGAAGGGAAGGGAATAAGGGATGGAAAGAAAAGGGAAGGGGAGGGAGGGATAGAAGAAAGGCAGGAAGGAAGGAAAGCAGGGAAAGCAGGAAGGAAGGGAAAGAAAATAAAGGGTAGGGAAGAGAAGGGATGGAGAGAAGGGAAAAAGGAAGGAAGGAAAGGAAGGAAGGAAGGAAGGAAGGGAAAAGAGGGGAGGTGAGGGAAGCAGGCAAGAAAGTTGGGAAGGAAAGGAGGGGAGGAAAGGAAAGGAAGGAAGGAATGAGGGAGGGAAGCAAGATGGAAGGGTTAGGATGGAAGGGAAGGTAGGGATGAAGAAAGAATAGAAGGAAATGGAGATGGGGAGGGGTGAAGGAAGGAAAGAAGAGAGGAAGGATTGTAGGGATGGAAGTGAAGGAAAGGAAGAAAAGTTCAGGAAGGATGGAATGAAAGGAAATGAAGGGAATGAAGGAAGGGGAGGGAGGGAAGAAAGAAAAGATAGGATAGGAAAGGGAGGAAGGGAGGGAGAAAAAGAAAGGAGAGAAGTTAAGAAGGAAGGAATGGAGGGAAGTGAAGGAGGGAAGGGAAAGAAGGAAAAGGAAGGCAAGGAAGGAGAGGAGGGGAGAGAAGTAAGGAAGGAGGGAGGAGAAAAGAAAGGAAAGGATGGAGAGGAAGGAAGGAGGGAAGAGATGAAGGAAAAAGGGGAGGGAGGAAAGGAAGGAAGGAAGGAAGGTAGGTGGAAATTTAGGATGGGAGAAAGAAAAGTAAGAAAGAAAGGAAGAAAGGAGTGGGGAAGGAAGGACGGAAGGAGGAGAGAAATGTATGGAAGGAAGAATGGAAAGGAAAAGAAGAGAAAGGAAAGGAAAGAAAAGGAAAAGACAGGGAAAAAAAGAAAAGGAAATGAAAGGAAAGGAGGGAAGGAATGAAGGCACAAAGGAAAGAAGGGGATGGAGAACAGGAGGGTAGGAAGGAAGAAAAGGAAGGGCAGGAAGGAAAAAAAGGAAGGAAGGGAATTGGGAGGGAAGGGAAGAAGGGAATGCAGAAAGGAAAGACTTGGAATAATTGAAGCAGGGAAAGAAGGAAAGGAAAGAAAGAATAAAAGGAAGGGAGGGGAATAAGGGATGGAAGGAAAGGGAAAAGGAGGGAGGGAGGCATAGAAGGAAGGCAGGAAGGAAGGCAGGGAAAGCAGGAAGGAAAGAAGGAAGGAAGGAAGGGAAAGAAAAGAAAGGATAGGGAAGAGAAGGGACGGAGGGAACGGAGGAAAGGAAAGAAGGAAGGGAGGAAGGAAGGAAGGGAAGAAAGGAAGGGAAAAGAGGGGAGGGGATGGGAACCAGGCAAGAAAGTTGGGAAGAAAGGAGGGGAGGAAAGGAATGAAGGAATGAGGATGGAAGGGAAGGTAGGGATGAAGAAAGAATAGAAGGAAATGGAGATGGGGAGGGGGGAAGGAAGGAAAGAAGAGAGGAAGGATTGTAGGGATGGAAGTGAAGGAAAGGAAGAAAAGAAGTTCAGGAAGGACGGAATGAAAGGAAGGGAATGAAGGAAGGAGAGGGAGGGAAGAAAGTAAAGATAGGATAGGATAGGAAAGGGAGGAAGGGAGAAAAGGAAAGAAGGAAGAAAAGGAAGGAAGGAGAGAAGATAAGAAGGAAGGAATGGAGGCAAATTAAGGAGGGAAGGGAAAGAAGGAAAAGTAAGGCATGGAAGGAATGAAGGAGGGGAGAGAAGTAAAGAAGGAGGGATGAAAGAAGGAAGGAAAGGATGGAGAGGAAGGAAGGAGGGAAGAGATGAAGGAAGAAGGGGAGAAAAGAAGAGAAAGGAAGGGATGAAGGCAGAAAGGAAGGGGATGGAGGGCAGGAGGGAAGGAAGGAAGAGAAGGAAGGGTAGCAAGGGAAAAAAGGAAGGATGTGAAGGAGAAGTAAGGAAAAGAAAGGAAGGCAGCAAGGAAAGAAGGGGAGAAAAGGATGCAAAGGGAAGGTAGGAGAAGGGGAAGAAGGAAGGAAGGGAAGAGGGAGGGAGGGAGGAAAGAAGGAAAGGAAAGAAGGAAGGAAGAAAGAGAAAGGAAAGAAAGGGTAGGGAAGAGAAGGGAATGGGAGAGAGGGAAAGGAAGGAAGGAAGGAAGAGAACAAAGGAAGGGAAGAAAGGAAGGAAGGGAGGGATGGAAGGAATGAGGGAAAGAAGGAAGGAAGGGAGTGGAGGGGAGTGCAGGAGGGAAGGGAAAGAAGGGAAGTAGGGAATGAATGAAGGAGAGGAGGGGAGGGAATAGAGGGAGGAAAGGAGGAAGGAAGGAGGGAAAGAGGGAAGGAAGGAAGGAGGGAGGGAATTGGTGGGAAGGAAGGAAGTTAGGAAAGAAAGAAAAAAGAAAAGACGAATGGAAGGAAGAAAGAAGGAAAGGAAGCAAGCAAGTAACGGAAGGGAGGGAAAGAAGGAAGGAAAGAGGGGAAGGGAAGAAATGGGAAGGATGGTAGGAAGAAGAGGAAGAAAGGAAAGAAGAAAGGAGTGGGTAAGGAAGGAGAGAAGGAGGATAGAAATGTATGGAAGGGAAGGAAGGAAGGAAGAGAAAGGAAAGGAAAAAAGAAATGAAAGAAAGAAGAATGGAAAGGAAGGAACGGAAGGGAAGGGAAGAAAGGAATGCAGAAAGAAAAGAAGGTGAGAAATTGAAGCAAAGGTAAGGGAGGAGAAGGGGAAGAAGGGAGGAGGGAGGGAAGGAAGGAAAGAAAAAATAAAAGGGCAATAAGGGATGGAAGGAAAGGAAAGGGGAGGGAGGTAAAGAAGGATGGGAGGAATCAAGAAAGGAAAGAAGGAAGGCAGGGAAAGAAGGAAGGAAGAGAGGGAGGAAGGAAGGAAGGAAGGAGAGAGGGAGGAAAGAGGATAGAAATGTAGGGAGGGAAGGAAGAAGGGAGGGGAAGTGTAGGAAAGGGAATGGAAAGGAAGGAAAAAAGAATTGGAGGAAGGAAAGAAAGAAGTGAGATTTGGGAAATAAGGAAAGGAAGCAAATAAATGGAGGGAGGTAAATAAGGAAGGAAGAAATGGAGGGGAAAAAGGGGGAAGGAGGGAAAAAAGAAAGGAAGAAAAGATAGGAAATTAAGGAAGGATGGAAAGAATGGGATGGAGGGAAAGAAGGAAATGAAGGAAAGAGAATCAAGAAAGGAATGAAGGAAAGAAAGGTAGGAGTGAGACAGGATAGAAAAGGTAAGGATGAAAATTAGGGAAGAAAGAAAAAAGGAAAGGAAGATAGGGAGTGAGGAAGGAAGGATAGAAAAAGAATGATGGAAGGAATGGAAGGAAAGAGAGGGAAGGACAGAAGATAAGGAGGGAAGAAAGGAAGGGAGCAAAGGAAAGAAAAGAGGGAGGAAGGAAGGAAAAAAAGGAAGGAAGGAATGAAATGGAGGGAGTGAGGAAGGAAGGAGGGGAAAGAAGGAAAGGGAAGAGAAGGGAAAGGGATGGATAGAAAGAAGGATAGAATAAATGAAGGAAGAAAGTAAGTGTAGGAAAGAGGGAGGAAATAATGAAGGAAGGAGAGGAAAAAGAGAAGAGAAGGAAGGGAAAGAAGGAAGGAAGTAAAAAAAAAAGAATGAAGAGAACAAAGGAGGGAAAGAAGGATAGAAGAACATAAATAAAGGAAGGAAGGGGAGGAAGGAAGGAGGGGAAAGGAGGGATGGAAAAAGAAGGGGAAAGAAGGAAGGAGGGAAAGAAGGAGGGGAAGGGAAGAGAAGGAGAGGGAGGGATAGATTGAAGGATGGGAGAGAGGAAGGAAGGGCAAGAGGGACATAAGGATGGAAATAATTAAGAATGGAAAGAAGGAAGGAGAGGATGTGATGAGAAGGATAGAAGGATGGAAAAAAAGGAAGGAGAGGAAATGAAGGAAGGAAGAAAGGGGATGAAAGAAAGGAAAGAGAGAAAGAAGGAAAGAAGAAAAGAGGAAGGAATTAAAAAATTTAAGGGAAAGTAGAAAGGAATGAAGGCAAGGGAAAGGAAGGGAAGAGAAGGGAGGCATGGAAGGAAAAGAAAATAATGAATGAAGGAAATACAAAAGGAAGGGAGGGGAGGGAGGGAAGGGAAGGGAAAGAAGGAAAAGAAAGTTATGGAAGGAATGAAGGAGAGGGAAGGGATGGGAGGGAGAAAAGGAGGAAGGAAGGAGTGAAGTAAGGAAGGAGGGAGGGAAGAAGGAAGGAAAGGATGGAAGGGAAGGAAGGAGGGAAGGGATGAAGGAAGAAAGAGAGGGAGGAAAGAAAAAGGAAAACAAGGAAGGAAGGAAGGAAGGAAGGAAAGATAGGATAGGATAGAAAAGGGAGTAAGGGAGAAAATGAAAGAAGGAAGAAAGGGAAGGAAGGAAGGAGAAAAGGTAAGAAGGAAAGAAAGGAGGGGAGTGAAGAAGGGATGGGAAAGAAGGAAAAGAAAGGTATAAAAAGGAATGAAGGAGAGGAGGACAGGGAAGGGAGGGAGGAAAGGAGGAAGGAAGGAAGAAGGGATGGAAGAAGGCCGTTTTGCAGACTGCTCTTATTTTGGGTGGGGACAAGATGGTAGATCAGTGTACATGAAAATCCAGATATAATCATTGCTACACCTGGCCGTCTGATGCACAGCTATGAATCTGAAGTTATGCATGTCGTTTTTGATGAAGCAGACAAACTTTTGCTGAGCAGCTGCAGGAGATCCTTGCCCTTCTTCCAGAAAATAGTCACACCTTGTTTTTCTCAGCCACTCTTCCCAAGATGCTGCTAGAATTTGCCCGTGCAGGTATTACTGAACCTTTGCTAATACGTCTAAATGTTGATACAAAGCTGAGTGATCAGTTAAAGCTGGCATTTTTTCAAGTGAGAACAGAAGATAAACCTGCTGTGCTTCTACATCTATTGCACTGCATTGTGAACCCTCAGGCAAAAACGGTCATTTTTGTGGCCACCAAACACTATGCAGCTGAAAGAAATGCTGGATATGTAGTAGCTCATGATGAAACAGGATATGATCCTGTATATGATCTTCCTCTTTCAAGGAAGACTCTTGAATCTGGCAGGTGACCCACAGTTTCATATCAAGAAGCGGATGATGCTCTAGGACGAGTCCCACAAAGTTTGATGGATGATGAACATGCTCTGCTGATCACAGATCATGAGAGGTCTTTAGAACTGCAGAACCTGCATCGCATCTCTGAGAATGCTTACAAACAGTACAGCAAATTCAGACTAGCCCCAGCTCCTGAGTCTGTGAAACGTATCAAAGAGGCCAATTACAATAAGTTGGGAGTGCGTCCCTTGTTTTGGTCTCGCCTTGCTGAGGATGAAATTCCACACTGAGCAGAGCACCAAACAGCAGATTGTCAAGCAGAGAAAATCACAACAGAAGCATCATTTAGTACAAAGCGGTGGAATGAAAGCTGAAAAATAAAACAAAGCAGAGAGTGCAGAAAATGAGGAAAACTGCCTTTGGCAGAGGAAAGAGTAATGGTTTTAAAAAAGGAAAGCGGATGGTGCTCTAAATGATGAAGAACAGATCTTGACACTCCAAGCATAGACTAACTTCCTTCTTTCCCTTCCCTCCCTCACTTCCATCTCTTCCTTCTTACCTTCTCTCCTTCCTTCCCTTTCTTCCTTTTTTCTTTTCTCTCTTTCTCCCTTTCCTCCCTTTTCTTTCCTATCCTATCTTTTCTTTCTTCCTTCCTTCTCTCCCTCCCCTTCCTTCATTCCCTTCCCTTCCCTTCCTTTCATTTCGTCCTTCCTGACCTTCTTTTCTTCCTTTCCTTCACTTCCTCCTTTCTTTCCTTTCTTCCCCCCTTCTTTCCTTCCTTCCCCCCCTCCACATCTCCATTTCCTTCTATTCTTCCTTCATCCCATCCTTCCCTTACATCCTTACCCTTCCATCCTTCTTCCCTCCCTCATTCCTTCCTTCCTTTACTTTCCTCCCCTCCTTTCTTTCCTTTATTCTATACTTTCTTGCCTGCTTCCCACCCCTCCCCTCTTTTCCCTTCCTTCCTTTATTCCCTTCCTTCCCTTCCCTTCCCTTCCCTTCCTTCCTTCCTTCCTTCCTTCCTTCCTCCCTCCCTTCCTTCCTTCCTTCCTTCTTTCCTTCCTTCCTTCCTTCCTTCCTTCCTTCCTTCCTTCCTCCCTCCCTTCCTTCCTTCCTTCCTTCCTGCGTTCCCTGCCTTCCTTCTTTCCTTTCTTGCTTCCTCCCTTCCTTCTTTACCTCCCTCCCCTTTCCTTTCCTTCCATCCCTTATTGCCCTCCCTTCCTTTTATTTTTTCTTTTCTTCCTTCCTTCCCTCCCTCCTCCCTTCCTTCCTTCTTCCCCTTCTCCTCCCTTCCCTTTGCTTCAATTTCTCACCTTCTTTTCTTTCTGCATTCCTTTCTTCCCTTCCCTTCCGTTCCTTCCTTTCCATTCTTCTTTCTTTCATTTCTTTTTTCCTTTCCTTTCCTTTCTCTTCCTTCCTTCCTTCCCTTCCATACATTTCTATCCTCCTTCTCTCCTTCCTTACCCATTCCTTTCTTCTTTCCTTTCTTCCTCTTCTTCCTACCATCCTTCCCATTTCTTCCCTTCCCCTCTTTCCTTCCTTCTTTCCCTCCCTTCCGTTACTTGCTTGCTTCCTTTCCTTCTTTCTTCCTTCTTTCTTCCTTCCATTCGTCTTTCCTTTTTTCTTTCTTTCTCTCCTTCCTTCCTTCCTTCCTTCCCACCAATTCCCTCCCTCCTTCCTTCCTTCCCGCTTTCCCTCCTTCCTTCCTTCTTTCCTCCCTCTATTCCCTCCCCTCCTCTCCTTCATTCATTCCCTACTTCCCTTCTTTCCCTTCCCTCCTTCACTCCCCTCCACTCCCTTCCTTCCCTTCCTTCCTTCCTTCCTTCCTTCCTTCTTTCCCTCTTTCCTTCCATCCCTCCCTTCCTTCCTTTCTTCCCTTCCTTCGTTCTCTTCCTTCCTTCCTTTCTTCCTTTCCCTCTCTCCCATTCCCTTCTCTTCCCTACCCTTTTTTTCCGTTCTCTTTCTTCCTTCCTTCTTTCCTTTCCTGCTTTCCTCCCTCCCTCCCTCTTCCCTTCCTTCCTTCTTCCCCTTCTCCTACCTTCCCTTTGCATCCATTTCTTCCCTTCTTTCCTTGCTGCCTTCCTTTCTTTTCCTTACCTCTCCTTCCCATCCTTCCTTTTTTCCCTTGCTACCCTTCCTTCTCTTCCTTCCTTCCTTCCTTCCTTCCCTCCTGCCCTCCATCCCCTTCCTTTCTGCCTTCATCCCTTCCTTTCTCTTCTTTTCTTTCTTTTCCTTTCCTTTCCTTTATCTTCCCTTTCCTTTCCCTCTCCTTTCCCTTTCCTTTCCTTTCCTTTTCCTTCCTTCCCTCCTTCCTTCCTTCAATACATTTCTATCCTCCTTCCTTTTCTTTCCATTCTTCCTCCTTCCCTTCCTTTCTTTCCTTCCTTCCCTCCATACATTTCTATCCTCCTTCCCTACTTCCTTTTTCTCTCTTTTCTTCCTCTTCTTCCTCTCATCATTCCCTTTCTTCACTCTCTCTCCTTACTTGCTTTCTTGCTTCCTTTCCTTCCTCCTTCATCCTTCCTTCATTCATTCTTCCCCTTCCTTCCTTCCTTACTTCCTTACTTTTCTTTCTTCCTTTCCTCCCTCCCATTCTTCCTTCATCTCTTCCCTTCTTCCTTTTTCCTTTACTCCCTCCATTCACTCCTTTCCTTCTTCCCTTCTCTCCTTCCTTCCCCCTTATTTCCTTTCCTCCCTTCATCCTTTTCCTATTCTATCTTTCCTTCCTTCGCTTCCTTTTATTCATTTCATCCTTAACTTCTCTCCCCATCCTTCCCTCCTTCTTTTCTTTCTATCCTTCACTTCCATCCCTACCCTCCTTCCTCCATTCTTTCCTTCCTTCAGCCCCTCCCCATCTCAATTTCCTTCTATTCTTTCTTCATCCCTTCCCTTTTTACCTTCTTCCATCCTTTCCCTTCCTTCCTTATTCCCTCCCTCATTTTTTCCTTCATTTCCTCCACTCCTTTCCTTCCTTCCTTCCTTCCTTCCTTCCTTCCTTCCTTCCTATCTTCCTTCTTTCCCTTCTTCCTTCCATCTTTCCTTTTCCTTTATATCTTCCCTTCCTTCCTTCCTAATTTCCTTCATTCCTTCCTTCTTTTCTTCCTTCCTTCCTTTCCTTCCTCATCTCCCTTCCTCCCTTCCCTTTCCAGGAGGGGAAAAACAAAGGAAGGGAAGGAAGGAAGGGAGTGGAGGGGAGTGAAGGAGAGAAGGGGAGGGAATGGAGGGAGGGAAAGAGGAAGGAAGGAAGGGAGGAAGGAAGGAAAGAATTAAGGAAGGAAGGGGAGGAATGAAGGAAGGAGGAAGGAAAAAAAGCAAGGAAGCAAGTAAGGGAAGGAAAGAAGGAAGGAAAAAGGAGAAGGAAAGAAAGGAAAGAAGAAATGAAAGAGAGAAGGAAGGAAGGGAAAAGAGGGGAGGGAAGCAGGCATTAAAGTTTGGAAGAAAGGAAGGAAAGGAGGGGAGGAAAGGAATGAAGAAATGAGGGAGGGAAGAAGGATGGAAGGGTAAGGATGGAAGGGAAGGGAGGAAAGAATAGAAGGAAATGGAATTGGGACGGGAGGGAAGAAAGGAAAGAAGAGAGGAAGGATTGTAGGGATGAAAGTGAAGGAAAGGAAGAAAAGAAGGTCAGGAAGGACGGAATGAAAGGAAGGGAGGGAAAAAAGAATCGATAGAAAAGGATAGGAAAGGGAGGAAGGGAGAAAAAGAAAGAAGCAAGAAAGGAAGGAGAGAAGGTAAGAAGGATGGAAGGGAGGGAAGTGAAGGAGGGAAGGGAAAGAAGAAAGGAAAGGATGGAGGGAAGAGAGGAAGGAAGAATGGGAGGGAGGAATGGAAGAAAGAAGAAGGATAGAAGAACATAAAGGAAGGAGGATAGAAATGTAGGGAGGGAAGGAAGGAAGATAGGGGAAGTGTAGGAAAGGGAATGGAAAGGACGGAAAATGGAAATTAGGAAAGAAAGGAAGGAAATAAGCAAGGAAGGAAGAGAAGGAAGGAAGGGGGGAAAAAAGAAAGGGGAGGATGTAAAGAAAGAAAGGAAGGGGATGTAGGGAAGGAAGGAGGAAAGAAGGAAGGAATGTAAGGGAAAGTAGAAAGGAATGAAGGAAAGGAAGAGAAGGGAGGCAGGGAAGGAAGGAAAGATAATGAATGAAGGAATGGAGGAAAGAAGGAAAAAAGGAATGAGGAAAAGAGGGAATGTAGGAAGGGAGGGAAGGAGAGTAGTGAAGAAGGCAAGGGAAAAAAAGGCCTGGAAGGAATGAAGGAGGGGAGGGAAGGGTGGGAGAAAAGGAGGAAAGAAGGAAGGAAGGAAGGTGATGGAGGGAAGAAAGCGACGGAAGAGAAGAGGAGAGAAAGGAAGGAAAGAATGAAAAGAAAGAAGGGAAGGGAAGAAAGAAATGCAGAAAGAAAAGAAGGGGAGAAACTTAAGCAAAGGAAAGGGAGGAGAAGGCGAAAAAAAGAAGAAAGGGAGGGAGGGAGGAAAAGAAAGGAAAGGATGGAAAGGATTGAAGAAAGGAGGAAATGGATGAATAAGAAGGAAAGGCAGAAAGGAGAGGAAGAGGAAGGAAAGAAGGATGGAAAGAAGTGTAGCAACTGCTTGTGGGGGTTTAAAGTCTAGCTTAAAAAAGACAAAAGTAATTTATTGCACAGCCAGTAAGTCTAAGCTTGGAAGTGTCAAGATCTGTTTGTCATCATTTTATGGACCATCCGCTTTCCTTTTTTAAAACCATTACTCTTTCCTCAGCCAAAAGCAGTTTTCCTCATTTTCTGCCCTCTCTGCTTTGTTTTATTTTTCAGCTGTTTCATTCCACCGCTTTGTACGCATCAGAAGCGTCATTCTGATGAAATCTTCTCTGCTTGACAATCTGCTTTTTGGTGCGCTTCTCAGATAGGAAATTCTTCCCCAGCAAGGCGAGACCAGAACAAGGGAAGTTCTCCCAACTGATTGTAATTGGCCTCAAAATACAACGAGCTGGGGCTAGTCTGAATTGTCTGTGCTGTTTGTAAAGCTTTCTCAGAGATGCGGTGCAGGTTATGCAATTCTAAAGACCGCTCATAATCTCTGATCAGCAGATCATCTTCATCATCCATCAAACTTTGTGGGACTCGTCCTAGAACATCATCCGCTTCTTGATCTGATACTGGGGGTCACCTTTCAGATTCAAGGTTCTTTCTAGAAAGAGGTGGTGTATGAACAAATAAGGTGTGTCATCATGAGCACCATATCCAGCATCTCTTTCAGCATGCTGTTTGGTGGTAACAAAGATGACCGTTTGTGTCTGAGGCTTCACAATGAGCACAAAAGATGTGGAAGCACAGCAGGTTCTTTCCTCACATGAAAAAATGCTAGATATAAATAATCACTTTGTATAAACATCCAGACGGACTAGCACAGGTGTTCAGTAAGACCTGCACAGGCAAATTCTAGCAGCATCTTGGGAAGAGTAGCCACTCTTCCAAAGAAAAACAAGAGAAAAGAGAAGCAAGAGAAAAACAAGGTTTGGCGATTTTCTGGAAGACGGTCAAGGATCTCCTGCAGCTGTTCAGCAAACGTCTTTCTGCTTCATGAAAAACGACATATTCCTCACTGCGTAACTTCAGTTTCATGGACGTGCAATAGACGGCCAGTTATAGCAATGATTGCAACAGGATTTTCATGTAGTGCAAGCAATCTGATCTTCCATCTTGTCCCCACCCAAAATAAAAGCAGTCTGAAAACCAGTAAATTTTCCACCCTTAAGCTTTCAGTAGTAAAATAAAAGAATTTTAGCCCATGTTCCCAAAACACCATCAATCACTGTCACTGGTTAAATAATAATACATCCGATCTGCAATCATTGCATAGCAAGTAATTCTGTTCTAAATAAGCCATGTCATTTTCTAGACATGTAAAGATCTTTTCTTTATCTTTCCTTTCTTAAATCTCTTTCCTCTGCCAAAATAAGTTTTCCTCATTTCCTGCACTCTATGCTTTGTTTTATTTTTCAGCTTTTTCATTACACCGCTTTGTAAGAAATGCTACTTCTGCTGTAATCTTCTTTACTTAAGAATCTGCTGTTTGGTGCTCTGCTCAGAGCTTAATTTCATCCCAAGCAAGGCGAGACCAGAACAAGGGATGTACTCCCAACTGATTTTTAATGGCCTCTTTGACATGTTTCATACACTCTTGAGCTGGGGCTGTGTGTAGTGCTTGTAAGCATTCTGAGTTATTATGCAGGTTCTGCAGTTCTAAAGACCGCTCATGATCTGTGATCAGCAGAGCATCTTCATTATCTTTCAAACTTTGTGGGACTCGTCCTAGAGCATCATCCGCTTCTTGATCTGAAACTGTGGGTCACCTGCCAGTTTCAAGGGTCTTCCTGGAAAGGAGGTGGAGATCATATACATAAGGTGTTTCATCATGAGCTACTACATATCCAGTATCTCTTTCAACTGCATGGTGTTTGGTGGGTCAAAGATGACAGTTTGTGCCTGAGGCTTCACAATGCAGAGCAATAGATGTAGAAGCACAGCAGGTTTATCTTCTGCCTCACTTGAAAAGATGCCAGCTTTAACTGATCACTCAGCTTTGTATCAAGATCCAGACGGATTAGCACAGGTCCAGTAAGATCTGCACGGACAAATTTTAGCTGCATCTTAGGAAGAGTGGCTGAGAAAAACAAAGTTTGGCGATTTTCTGGAAGATGGGCAAGAATCTCCTGCAGCTGCTAAGCTAAAGTCTGTCTGCTTCATCAAAAACAACATACTCTACACTGCGTGTAGTTTCAGATTCAGCCTATTGCACGGCCTTGAATGTACGGCCAGAACTCTCTTCCTTCCTTCCTTCCTTCCTTCCTTCCCTCCTTCCTTCCTTTTCTCCTTCCTTGCCTTTCTTCCTTCTTTCCTTTCCTCTGTTCCTCCCTTTTCTTTCCTATCCTTCCTTCCCTTCCTTTCTTTCTTCCCTCCCTCCCGTTCCTTGCTTCCCTTCTATTGATTCTTTCCATCCTCACCTTCCCTCTTTTTTTTCTTCCTTTCCATCCCTTCCATCCCAAATCCTCCCTCCGTTCCTTCCTTCACCCCCCTCCCCTTCTCCATTTCATTCTATTCTTTTTTCATCCCTTCCATTCATATCTCCATTCCATCCTTTCCCTTCCTTTCTTTTTCCCTCTCCCTCATTCTTTACTTTCCTACTTTCCTTGCTTATCTTCCTACTTCCCTCCCGTCCTTTCCCTCTGTTCCTCCCTTCCTTCCTTTAGTTCCTTCCTTCTTTCCTTCCTTCCATACATTTCTATTCTCCTTACTTCCTTCCTTCCATACATTTCTTCCACCTTCCTTCCTTCCTCCCTCTATTCTTCTTCTTCTTCCTATCATCCTTCCCTTTTCTTCCCTCCCTCCCATTACTTGCTTCCTTGCTTCCTTTCCTTCTTCCTCCTCTTCCTTCTTTTCTTCCTTTCTTCTTTTTTCCTTCCTTCCTTCCATCCTTCCTTCCTTCCTTCTTTCTTTCCTTCCCTCCTTCCTTCCTCTCCTTTCTTAATTCCCTCCTTCCTTCCTCCTTTCCTCCCTCCATTCACTCCCCTCCACTCCTTTACATCTTCCCTTCTTTCTTTCATTCCATCCCTCCTTCTTTCCTTTCCTCCCTTCCTCCTTTTCCTATTCTATCCTTCCTTCCCTCCCTTCACTTCCTTCCATCCTGAACTTCTCTCCCTATCCCTCCCTCATTTTCTTCCTATCCTTCTCTTCAATCCCTACCCTCCATCCTCCATTCTTTTCTTCCTTCACCCCCCTCCCCATTTCCATTTCCTTCCATTCTTCCTTCATCCATTCCCTTCTTATCTCAATTCCATCCTTTCCTTCCTTCCTTCCTTCCTTCCTTCCTTCCTTTCCTTCTTTCCTTTCTTCCTTCCTTCCTTCATCCTTCCTTCCTTCCTTTCTTCTATACTTTTCTATCTTCCTTCTTTCCCCACTTCTTTCCTTTCTTCCTCTTCTTCCTCCCATCCTTCCCTTTCTTCCCTCCCTCCACATCCCTTTTTTCCCTTTCCCCTCTTTCCTTCCTTCCCTCCCTTCCGTTACTTGCTTCCTTCCTCTTTCCTCCCTTTCTTCCTTTCTTCTTTCCTTCCTTCCTTCCTTCCTTCCTTCCTTCCTTCCTTCCTTCCTTCCTTCCTTCCTTCCTTCCTTCCCTCTTTCCCTCCTACCTTTCTCCTTTCCTCCCTCCATTCCCTCCCTACTTCCCTGTCCCTCCTTCACTCCTCTCCACTCCCTTCCTTCCCTTCCTTTTTTTCTTCCCTCCCTCCCATTCCTTCCTTCCCTTCCTTTCATTCTTTCCATCCTGACCTTCCCTCCCCTTCCTTTCCTCCTTCTTTTCTTCCTTTCCTTCTTTCGATCTTATTCCTCCCTCCTTTCCTGCCTTCACCTCCTTCCCCTTCTCCATTTTCTTCTATTCTTTCTTCATCCCTTCCCTTCTTATCTCCATTCCAGCCTTTCCCTTCCTTTCTTCTTCCCTCCTTCCTTCATTTCCTCCCATCCTTTCATTCCTTCCTTGCTTTCCTTCCCACTTCTTTCCCCTCCTTTCCCCTCTTTCCCTCCTTTCCCTCCATCCCTTCCTTCCTCCTTTCCATTCCTTCCACCTTTCCCTTTCCTTTCTTTTCTTTTCCTTTCCTTTATCTCCCAATTTACTTTCCTTCTTCTTTCCCCTTTTTTCCCTTTCCTTCCTTTTCTTTTCATTCTTCCTCCTACCCTTCCTTCCTTTCTTTCCTTCCTTTCCTACATACATTTCTATGCTCCTTTCCTACTTCCTCCCTCTTTTCTTCCTCTTCTTCCTCTCATCATTCCCTTTCTTCCCTCTTCCCTTACTTGCTTTCTTGCTTCCTTTCCTTCCTACTTAATCCTTCCTTCTTTCATTAATCCCCTTCCTTCCTTTCTTCCTTCCTTCTTTCCATCCTTCCTTTTATCCTTAATTTCTTCCTTCCTCTCCTTTCTTTCTTCCATCCTTTCTCCATCCTTTTTCCTTTACTCCCTCCATTCGCTCCTTTCCTTCTTCCCCCTTCTTTCCTTTCCTCCTTTCATCCTTTTCCTATTCTATCTTTCCTTCCCTTTATTACCTTTTATTTCTTCCATCCTGAACTTCTCTCCCCATCCTTCCCTCCTTCTTTTATTTCTATCCTTCACTTCCATCCCTATCCTTCTTCCACCATTCTTTCCTTCCTTCACCCCCTCCCAATCTCAATTTCCTTCAATTCTTTCTTCATCTCTTCCCTTCTTACCTTCTTCCATCCTTTCCCTTCCTTAATTCCCTCCCTCATTCTTTCCTTCATTTTTTCAACTCCTTTCCTAACTTCCTTCCTTTATTTCTTCCCTTCCTTCCCTCCCTTCCTTCCTTCTTTATTTCCTTCATTCCTTCCTTCTTTTCTTACTTCCTTCCTTCCTCCTTCCCTG
>NW_028321417.1:0-30000 GCF_062004578.1 Staurois parvus
GAGCCAGTACACCTGTGCAAGACTGAAGGGGAGGAGCCGATACACCTGTGAAAGGCTGAAGGGGAGGAGCTTATACACCTGTGCAGAACTGAAAGGGAGGAGCCAGTACACCTGTGCAAGACTGAAGGGGAGGAGCTGGTGCACCTGTGCAAGATTGAAGGGGAGGAGCCGATACACCTGTGCAAGACTGAAGGGGAGGAGCCGATACACCTGTGCAAGACTGAAGGGGAGGAGCCGATACACCTGTGCAAGACTGAAGGGGAGGAGCCGATACACCTGTGCAAGACTGAAGGGGAGGAGCTGATACACCTGTGCAGAACTGAAGGGGAGGAGCCAGTACACCTGTGCAAGACTGAAGGGGAGGAGCTGATACACCTGTGCAGAACTGAAGGGGAGGAGCCGATACACCTGTGCAAGACTGAAGGGGAGGAGCTGATACACCTGTGCAGAACTGAAGGGGAGGAGCCAGTACACCTGTGCAAGGCTGAAGGGGAGGAGCCGGTACACCTGTGCAAGACTGGAGGGGAGGAGCCTGTACACCTGTGTAAGACTGAAAGGTTGGCCGCAGGCCTTTATAGCAGGGCTGGAGCGTGAGGAAAAAGCAGCACGAGGAACCAATCAGTTCCTGTTCTGACATCAATCATGCTGAAAGGAGGAGAGAGCAGAGAGACAGATGGGCTCATCACTGCGCTGCTTCTCAATTCCCTGTCCTGTCACAAGCTCGGGGCGGGTCCATGACAACCTGGACTCAGAGTAAATGGGTTTAATGATGCTGTCCATCCAATCGAGGACATCTAGTGGAAGGCACACAGTACTGCAGGGGAGATCTCTGTACTGAAGGTGAATCTTTTATTTGACCTTTTAATAGGATAATCCTTCTGTATGTTATTTATTCTGGTTGGAGTTCTGCTCTAAACTTCGCATTTTATCCGTCTGGCGCTCGACGTCCCGGAATGACCCCGCCCCCTTCTTCGTATGAAATAGGCCCCTGTTGCTGCAGACGAACAATGCCCGCGGTCTTACCAAATAATCGCCTGGTTATCAGCGTGCTGCGGCGCATCCGCCTTCAGCGCTTTCCATCGCATATTCCTGGGGTCAAGAAAGACGCAACGCGGCAGAATTCAATAGGGAGCAATTTTCCGGCGACCTAAATTGAGGAACATTTTTTACAACGGCGGATAATCGCGCTGCGGACGACGTCTCGGCGGTGAGTCACCCAAATCGTCGGCGTGATGAAGGCTTCAGAGATCAGAAGAAATCTACTTGTAATGTGTGAACTCATCTACCCTGAAGAACGCAAAACGCTCCGCGTGAATCCAACGTACCAGGCCAAGCGCAAGAATCGATCACTTTATGTACGGGAGGATTAGCGACCAATCGCCGGACGAGGCGATTTTTTAATTTTTCAGCATTTTTTTTTTTTTTGCTAGAAAATGACTCCAACCACCAAACAGGATATATTTCTCTGAAAGCAGAGGCCCTGGGGAAAAAAATGCACCCCTTCCCGCCCACCGGGCACTCTCACCCCCTCGCCACCCACCAGGCACTCTCACCCCCTCCCCGTCCACCGGGCACTCTCACCTCCTTCCCACCCACCGGGCACTCTCACCCCCTCGCCACCCACCAGGCACTCTCACCCCCTCGCCACCCACCAGGCACTCTCACCCCCTCCCCGTCCACCGGGCACTCTCACCTCCTTCCCGCCCACCGGGCACTCTCACCCCCTCGCCACCCACCAGGCACTCTCACCCCCTCCCCGTCCACCGGGCACTCTCACCTCCTTCCCTCCCACCGGGCACTCTCACCCCCTCGCCACCCACCAGGCACTCTCACCCCCTCCCCGTCCACCGGGCACTCTCACCTCCTTCCCGCCCACCGGGCACTCTCACCTCCTTCCTGCCGACCGGGCACTCTCACCTCCTTCCTGCCCACCGGGCACTCTCACCCACTTCCTGCCCACCGGGCACTCTCACCTCCTTCCTGCCCACCGGGCACTCTCACCTCCTTCCTGCCCACCGGGCACTCTCACCCACTTCCTGCCCACCGGGCACTCTCACCTCCTTCCTGCCCACCGGGCACTCTCACCCACTTCCTGCCCACTGGGAACTCTCACCTCCTTCCTGCCCACTGGGCACTCTCACCCCCTTCTTGCCTACCGGGCACTCTCACCGCCCACTGTTCACTCTCACCCCCTACCTTTCCATTGGACGCTCTAACCCCCTGCCTTCCCACCGGGCACTCTCACCCCCTCCCCGCCCACCCGGCACTCTCACCTCTTTCCCGCCCACCAGGCACTCCCACCCTCTTCCTGCCCACCAGGCACTCTCACCCCCTTCCCGCCCACCGGCACTCTCACCCCCTGCCTTCCCAATGGGCACTTTCACCCCCTCCCCACCCACTGGGCACTCTCACCCCATGCCTTCCCACCGGAAACTCTCACCCCCTCCCTGCCCACCGGGCACTCTCACCCCCTTCCTGCCTACCGGGCACTCTCACCCCCTCCCCGCCCACCGGGCACTCTCACCCCCTTCCTGCTCACCAGGCACTCTCACCCCCTCCCCACCCACTGTTCACTCTCACCCCCTGCCTTCCCATTGGACACTCTTACCCCCTGCCTTCCAACCGGGCACTCTCACCCCCTCCCCGCCCACCCGGCACTCTCACCTCTTTCCCGCCCACCGGGCACTCTCACCCCCTTCCTGCCCAGGCTGATTTTCAGCTTTCAGCGCTGTCGCACTTTGAAGGACAATGGCGCGGTCATGCAACACTGTGCACAAACGAAATGTACAGCTTTTTGGTTTTTTTACACAGATAGAGCTTTCTTTTGGTGGGATTTAATCACCATGGGGGGGCGGGGGGTTGTTTTTTTTTTTTGCTAAACAATCTAAAAAAAAGACCAAACATTTAAAAAAAATCTTTGTTTTTCTTTGTTTCTGTTAAAAATGTTTGCAAATAAGTAATTTTTCTCCTTCACCGATGTGCGCTAATGAGGCTGCACTAATGGGCACTGATGAGGTTGCACTGATGGGCACTGATGAGGTTGCACTGATGGGCACTGATGAGGCTGCACTGATGGGCACTGGTGAGGTTGCACTGATGGGCACTGATGAGGCTGCACTGATGGGCACTGGTGAAGCTGCACTGATGGTTGCTGGTGAGACTGCACCTATTGGCACTAATGAGGCTGCACTGATCTGCACTGGTGAGGCTGCACTGATGGGCACTGGTGAGACTGTACTGATGGGTACTGGTGAGACTGTACTGATGGGTACTGGTGAGACTGTACTGATGGGTACTGGTGAGGCTGCACTGATGTGCATGAGTGAGGCTGCACTGATGGGCACTGGTAAGCTGCATTGATGGGCACTGATAGGCAGATTTGATGGGCACTAATGTGGCTGTACTGATGGGCACTGATAGGCAGCACTGATTGGCACTAATGAGGCTGCACTGATGGGTACTGATAAAGCTGCACTGATGGGCACTAGTGGGGCTGCTCTGATGGGCACTGATAGGCAGAACTGATGGGCACTAATGAGGCTGCACTGATGAGGCTGCACTGATGGGCACTAATGAAGCTGCACTGATGGGTACTGGTAAGGCTGCACTGATGGGCACTAATGAAGCTGCACTGATGGGTACTGGTGAGGCTGCACTGATGGGCACTAATGAGGCTGCATTGATGAGGCTGCACTGATGGGCACTAGTTTGGCTGCACTAATGAGGCTGCACTGATGGGCACCGATAGGCAGCACTGATAATCAGAGCACAGAGCCATTACTGAAATTTAAAGGCCCTTCACTTCGCATCGCCATCTACTTTTACCATGAGTTCTGATTCAACTGCTCACCATGGACTATTGAACTGTGCACTGTGCCCCCTGCCGTACGCTGTACACCCCCTGTGTAACCCCGTACACCCCCCGCCGTACACCCCCTGCAGTATGCCGTACACCCCCTGCAGTACACCCCCTGCAGTACACCCCCTGCACTACGCCGTACACCCCCTGCAGTACACCCCCTGCAGTATGCCGTACACCCCCTGCAGTATGCCGTACACCCCCTGCAGTATGCCGTACACCCCCTGCAGTACACCGTACACCCCCTGCTGTACACCCCCTGCACTACGCCGTACACCCCCTGCAGTACACCGTACACCCCCTGCTGTACACCCCCTGCAGTACACCCCCTGCAGTACGCCGTACACCGCAGATATAAAGAGACATTCAAACATTCTAATCCTCAGTACGATCCGCGGCCGTCATTCTATTCAGCGCATATAAAGGGCTCCATGACGCTGTGGAGGTTGGATCCATTTCCTGAGCGCTGGAGCTGAATAGTTACTAAGATGGTTTATTGACCTTCAGAATCTAATGCTTCCACCTCCCAGCATGTCGGGTACGCGGGATGTCTCTCCTCCATTACTATGAACATTTCAGCTACAAATAAGGATCCATGATAAAGGCGCCAGAGAAATCCTGTATAATAATATTAATAAAGACATCAAATGTTTGATGAAATGATATTTCTGTGCTATGAACTTTGCATACATTTGCCGTATACAAAGAGACCAGCATTTCTCAACCTTTCCAGCACGGAGGAACCCTTGAAATAACTAACTCAGGGAACCCCTCATAATAATTGCTATGTCTGCAGCTCATGATACATTAGTGTGATGGTCAGGGGGAGGAATGTCCCTTACATTGGTGGTCAGTGGGAAGAATGTCCCTTACATTGGTGGTCAGTGGGAGGAATGTCCCTTACATTGGGGGTCAGTGGGAAGAATGTCCCTTACATTGGTGGTCAGTGGGAAGAATGCCCCTTACATTGGGGGTCAGTGGGAAGAATGTCCCTTACATTGGGGGTCAGTGGGAAGAATGTCCCTTACATTGGGGATCAGTGGGAAGAATGTCCCTTACATTGGGGGTCAGTGGGAAGAATGTCCCTTACATTGGTGGTCAGTGGGAAGAATGTCCCTTACATTGGGGATCAGTGGGAAGAATGTCCCTTACATTGGGGGTCAGTGGGAAGAATGCCCCTTACATTGGGGGTCAGTGGGAAGAATGTCCCTTACATTGGTGGTCAGTGGGAAGAATGTCCCTTACATTGGGGGTCAGTGGGAGGAATGTCCCTTACATTGGGGGTCAGTGGGAAGAATGTCCCTTACATTGGGGGTCAGTGGGAAGAATGTCCCTTACATTGGGGGTCAGTGGGAAGAATGTCCCTTACATTGGTGGTCAGTGGGAAGAATGTCCCTTACATTGGTGGTCAGTGGGAAGAATGTCCCTTACATTGGTGATCAGTGGGAAGAATGTCCCTTACATTGGGGGTCAGTGGGAGGAATGTCCCTTACATTGGGGGTCAGTGGGAAGAATGTCCCTTACATTGGGGGTCAGTGGGAAGAATGTCCCTTACATTGGGGGTCAGTGGGAAGAATGTCCCTTACATTGGGGGTCAGTGGGAGGAATGTCCCTTACATTGGGGGTCAGTGGGAAGAATGTCCCTTACATTGGGGGTCAGTGGGAGGAATGTCCCTTACATTGGGGATCAGTGGGAAGAATGTCCCTTACATTGGGGGTCAGTGGGAGGAATGTCCCTTACATTGGGGGTCAGTGGGAAGAATGTCCCTTACATTGGGGGTCAGTGGGAAGAATGTCCCTTACATTGGGGGTCAGTGGGAAGAATGTCCCTTACATTGGTGGTCAGTGGGAAGAATGTCCCTTACATTGGTGGTCAGTGGGAAGAATGTCCCTTACATTGGAGGTCAGAGGGAAGAATGTCCCTTACATTGGGGGTCAGTGGGAAGAATGCCCCTTACATTGGTGGTCAGTGGGAAGAATGTCCCTTACATTGGGGGTCAGAGGGAAGAATGTCCCTTACATTGGGGGGTCAGTGGGAAGAATGTCCCTTACATTGGGGGTCAGTGGGAAGAATGTCCCTTACATTGGTGGTCAGTGGGAAGAATGTCCCTTACATTGGTGGTCAGTGGGAAGAATGTCCCTTACATTGGGGGTCAGCGGGAAGAATGTCCCTTACATTGGTGGTCAGTGGGAAGAATGTCCCTTACATTGGGGGTCAGTGGGAAGAATGTCCCTTACATTGGGGGTCAGTGGGAAGAATGGCCCTTACATTGGTGATCAGTGGGAAGAATGTCCCTTACATTGGTGGTCAGTGGGAAGAATGTCCCTTACATTGGGGGTCAGTGGGAAGAATGTCCCTTACATTGGGGGTCAGTGGGAAGAATGTCCCTTACATTGGGGGTCAGTGGGAAGAATGTCCCTTACATTGGGGGTCAGTGGGAAGAATGTCCCTTACATTGGGGGTCAGTGGGAAGAATGTCCCTTACATTGGTGGTCAGTGGGAAGAATGTCCCTTACATTGGTGGTCAGTGGGAAGAATGTCCCTTACATTGGGGGTCAGCGGGAAGAATGTCCCTTACATTGGTGGTCAGTGGGAAGAATGTCCCTTACATTGGGGGTCAGTGGGAAGAATGTCCCTTACATTGGGGGTCAGTGGGAAGAATGGCCCTTACATTGGTGATCAGTGGGAAGAATGTCCCTTACATTGGTGGTCAGTGGGAAGAATGTCCCTTACATTGGTGGTCAGTGGGAAGAATGTCCCTTACATTGGTGGTCAGTGGGAAGAATGTCCCTTACATTGGTGGTCAGTGGGAAGAATGTCCCTTACATTGGGGGTCAGTGGGAAGAATGTCCCTTACATTGGGGGTCAGTGGGAAGAATGTCCCTTACATTGAGGGTCAGTGGGAAGAATGTCCCTTACATTGGGGGTCAGTGGGAAGAATGTCCCTTACATTGGTGGTCAGTGGGAAGAATGTCCCTTACATTGGGGGGTCAGTGGGAAGAATGTCCCTTACATTAATGGTCAGTGGGAAGAATGTCCCTTACATTGGTGGTCAGAGGAAGAATGTCCCTTACATTGGTGATCAGTGGGAAGAATGTCCCTTACATTGGGGGTCAGTGGGAAGAATGTCCCTTACATTGGGGGTCAGTGGGAAGAATGTCCCTTACATTGGTGGTCAGTGGGAAGAATGTCCCTTACATTGGGGGTCAGTGGGAAGAATGTCCCTTACATTGGGGGTCAGAGGAAGAATGTCCCTTACATTGGTGGTCAGTGGGAAGAATGTCCCTTACATTGGTGATCAGTGGGAAGAATGTCCCTTACATTGGGGGTCAGTGGGAAGAATGTCCCTTACATTGGTGGTCAGTGGGAAGAATGTCCCTTACATTGGGGGTCAGTGGGAAGAATGTCCCTTACATTGGTGGTCAGAGGAAGAATGTCCCTTACATTGGGGATCAGTGGGAAGAATGTCCCTTACATTGGGGGTCAGTGGGAAGAATGTCCCTTACATTGGGGGTCAGTGGGAAGAATGCCCCTTACATTGGGGGTCAGTGGGAAGAATGCCCCTTACATTGGGGGTCAGTGGGAAGAATGTCCCTTACATTGGGGGTCAGTGGGAAGAATGCTCCTTACATTGGGGGTCAGTGGGAAGAATGTCCCTTACATTGGGGGTCAGTGGGAAGAATGTCCCTTACATTGGTGGTCAGAGGAAGAATGTCCCTTACATTGGGGGTCAGTGGGAAGAATGTCCTTTACATTGGGGGGTCAGTGGGAAGAATGTCCCTTACATTGGTGGTCAGAGGGAAGAATGTCCCTTACATTGGGGGTCAGTGGGAAGAATGTCCCTTACATTGGTGGTCAGTGGGAAGAATGTCCATTACATTGGTGGTCAGTGGGAAGAATGTCCGTTACATTGGGTGTCAGTGGAAAGAATGTCCCTTACATTGGTGGTCAGTGGGAAGAATGTCCCTTACATTGGTGGTCAGTGGGAAGAATGTCCCTTACATGGGGGTCAGTGGGAAGAATGTCCCTTACATTGGTGGTCAGTGGGAAGAATGTCCCTTACATTGGGGGTCAGTGGGAAGAATGTCCCTTACATTGGTGGTCAGTGGGAAGAATGTCCCTTACATGGGGGTCAGTGGGAAGAATGTCCCTTACATTGGTGGTCAGTGGGAAGAATGTCCCTTACATTGGTGGTCAGGGGGAGGAATGTCCCTTACATTGGGGGTCAGTGGGAAGAATGTCCCTTACATTGGGGGTCAGTGGAAAGAATGTCCCTTACATTGGAGGTCAGTGGGAAGAATGTCCATTACATTGGGGGTCAGTGGGAAGAATGTCCCTTACATTGGTGGTCAGTGGGAAGAATGTCCCTTACATGGGGGTCAGTGGGAAGAATGTCCCTTACATTGGTGGTCAGTGGGAAGAATGTCCCTTACATTGGTGGTCAGGGGGAGGAATGTCCCTTACATTGGGGGTCAGTGGGAAGAATGTCCCTTACATTGGGGGTCAGTGGAAAGAATGTCCCTTACATTGGAGGTCAGTGGGAAGAATGTCCCTTACATTGGGGGTCAGTGGGAAGAATGTCCCTTACATTGGTGGTCAGTGGGAAGAATGTCCCTTACATTGGAGGTCAGTGGGAAGAATGTCCCTTACATTGGGGGTCAGTGGGAAGAATGTCCCTTACATTGGTGGTCAGTGGGAAGAATGTCCCTTACATTGGTGGTCAGTGGGAAGAATGTCCCTTACATTGGTGGTCAGTGGGAAGAATGCCCCTTACATTGGGGGTCAGTGGGAAGAATGTCCCTTACATTGGTGGTCAGTGGGAAGAATGCCCCTTACATTGGGGGTCAGTGGGAAGAATGTCCCTTACATTGGTGGTCAGTGGGAAGAATGTCCCTTACATTGGGGGTCAGTGGGAGGAATGTCCCTTACATTGGGGGTCAGTGGGAAGAATGTCCCTTACATTGGGGGTCAGTGGGAAGAATGTCCCTTACATTGGGGGTCAGTGGGAAGAATGTCCCTTACATTGGTGGTCAGTGGGAAGAATGTCCCTTACATTGGTGGTCAGTGGGAAGAATGTCCCTTACATTGGAGGTCAGAGGGAAGAATGTCCCTTACATTGGGGGTCAGTGGGAAGAATGCCCCTTACATTGGTGGTCAGTGGGAAGAATGTCCCTTACATTGGGGGTCAGAGGGAAGAATGTCCCTTACATTGGGGGGTCAGTGGGAAGAATGTCCCTTACATTGGGGGTCAGTGGGAAGAATGTCCCTTACATTGGTGGTCAGTGGGAAGAATGCCCCTTACATTGGGGGTCAGTGGGAAGAATGTCCCTTACATTGGGGGTCAGTGGGAAGAATGTCCCTTACATTGGGGGTCAGTGGGAAGAATGTCCCTTACATTGGGGGTCAGTGGGAAGAATGTCCCTTACATTGGTGGTCAGTGGGAAGAATGTCCCTTACATTGGGGGTCAGTGGGAAGAATGCCCCTTACATTGGGGGTCAGTGGGAAGAATGTCCCTTACATTGGGGGTCAGTGGGAAGAATGTCCCTTACATTGGTGGTCAGTGGGAAGAATGTCCCTTACATTGGTGGTCAGTGGGAAGAATGTCCCTTACATTGGAGGTCAGAGGGAAGAATGTCCCTTACATTGGGGGTCAGTGGGAAGAATGCCCCTTACATTGGTGATCAGTGGGAAGAATGTCCCTTACATTGGGGGGTCAGTGGGAAGAATGTCCCTTACATTGGGGGTCAGTGGGAAGAATGTCCCTTACATTGGTGGTCAGTGGGAAGAATGTCCCTTACATTGGAGGTCAGAGGGAAGAATGTCCCTTACATTGGGGGTCAGTGGGAAGAATGCCCCTTACATTGGTGATCAGTGGGAAGAATGTCCCTTACATTGGGGGGTCAGTGGGAAGAATGTCCCTTACATTGGGGGTCAGTGGGAAGAATGTCCCTTACATTGGTGGTCAGTGGGAAGAATGTCCCTTACATTGGGGGTCAGCGGGAAGAATGTCCCTTACATTGGTGGTCAGTGGGAAGAATGTCCCTTACATTGGGGGTCAGTGGGAAGAATGTCCCTTACATTGGGGGTCAGTGGGAAGAATGTCCCTTACATTGGGGGTCAGTGGGAAGAATGTCCCTTACATTGGTGGTCAGTGGGAAGAATGTCCCTTACATTGGTGGTCAGTGGGAAGAATGTCCCTTACATTGGGGGTCAGCGGGAAGAATGTCCCTTACATTGGTGGTCAGTGGGAAGAATGTCCCTTACATTGGGGGTCAGTGGGAAGAATGTCCCTTACATTGGGGGTCAGTGGGAAGAATGGCCCTTACATTGGTGATCAGTGGGAAGAATGTCCCTTACATTGGTGGTCAGTGGGAAGAATGTCCCTTACATTGGTGGTCAGTGGGAAGAATGTCCCTTACATTGGGGGTCAGTGGGAAGAATGTCCCTTACATTGAGGGTCAGTGGGAAGAATGTCCCTTACATTGGGGGTCAGTGGGAAGAATGTCCCTTACATTGGTGGTCAGTGGGAAGAATGTCCCTTACATTGGGGGGTCAGTGGGAAGAATGTCCCTTACATTAATGGTCAGTGGGAAGAATGTCCCTTACATTGGGGGTCAGTGGGAAGAATGTCCCTTACATTGGGGGTCAGTGGGAAGAATGTCCCTTACATTGGGGATCAGTGGGAAGAATGTCCCTTACATTGGTGGTCAGAGGAAGAATGTCCCTTACATTGGGGGTCAGTGGGAAGAATGTCCCTTACATTGGTGGTCAGTGGGAAGAATGTCCCTTACATTGGGGGTCAGTGGGAAGAATGTCCCTTACATTGGGGGTCAGTGGGAAGAATGTCCCTTACATTGGTGATCAGTGGGAAGAATGTCCCTTACATTGGTGATCAGTGGGAAGAATGTTCCTTACATTGGGGGTCAGTGGGAAGAATGTCCCTTACATTGGGGGTCAGTGGGAAGAATGTCCCTTACATTGGTGGTCAGTGGGAAGAATGTCCCTTACATTGGTGGTCAGTGGGAAGAATGTCCCTTACATTGGGGGTCAGTGGGAAGAATGTCCCTTACATTGGTGATCAGTGGGAAGAATGTCCCTTACATTGGTGGTCAGTGGGAAGAATGTCCCTTACATTGGGGGTCAGTGGGAAGAATGTCCCTTACATTGGTGGTCAGTGGGAAGAATGTCCCTTACATTGGTGGTCAGAGGAAGAATGTCCCTTACATTGGTGGTCAGAGGAAGAATGTCCCTTACATTGGTGTCAGTGGGAAGAATGTCCCTTACATTGGTGATCAGTGGGAAGAATGTCCCTTACATTGGGGGTCAGTGGGAAGAATGTCCCTTACATTGGGGGTCAGTGGGAAGAATGTCCCTTACATTGGTGGTCAGTGGGAAGAATGTCCCTTACATTGGTGGTCAGTGGGAAGAATGTCCCTTACATTGGGGGTCAGTGGGAAGAATGTCCCTTACATTGGGGATCAGTGGGAAGAATGTCCCTTACATTGGGGGTCAGTGGGAAGAATGTCCCTTACATTGGGGATCAGTGGGAAGAATGTTCCTTACATTGGGGATCAGTGGGAAGAATGTCCCTTACATTGGGGGTCAGTGGGAAGAATGCTCCTTACATTGGGGGTCAGTGGGAAGAATGTCCCTTACATTGGGGGTCAGTGGGAAGAATGTCCCTTACATTGGTGGTCAGAGGAAGAATGTCCCTTACATTGGGGGTCAGTGGGAAGAATGTCCTTTACATTGGGGGTCAGTGGGAAGAATGTCCCTTACATTGGTGGTCAGTGGGAAGAATGTCCCTTACATTGGGGTCAGTGGGAAGAATGTCCCTTACATTGGTGATCAGTGGGAAGAATGTCCCTTACATTGGTGGTCAGAGGGAAGAATGTCCCTTACATTGGGGGTCAGTGGGAAGAATGTCCCTTACATTGGTGGTCAGTGGGAAGAATGTCCATTACATTGGTGGTCAGTGGGAAGAATGTCCGTTACATTGGGTGTCAGTGGGAAGAATGTCCCTTACATTGGGGGTCAGTGGGAAGAATGTCCCTTACATTGGTGGTCAGTGGGAAGAATGTCCCTTACATGGGGGTCAGTGGGAAGAATGTCCCTTACATTGGTGGTCAGTGGGAAGAATGTCCCTTACATTGGTGGTCAGTGAGAAGAATGTTCCTTACATTGGTGGTCAGAGGAAGAATGTCCCTTACATTGGGGGTCAGTGGGAAGAATGTCCCTTACATTGGTGGTCAGTGGGAAGAATGTCCCTTACATTGGTGGTCAGTGGGAAGAATGTCCCTTACATTGGTGGTCAGTGGGGAAGAATGTCCCTTACATTGGTGATCAGTGGGAAGAATGTCCCTTACATTGGGGGGTCAGTGGGAAGAATGTCCCTTACATTGGTGATCAGTGGGAAGAATGTCCCTTACATTGGTGGTCAGTGAGAAGAATGTTCCTTACATTGGTGGTCAGAGGAAGAATGTCCCTTACATTGGGGGTCAGTGGGAAGAATGTCCCTTACATTGGTGGTCAGTGGGAAGAATGTCCCTTACATTGGTGGTCAGTGGGAAGAATGTCCCTTACATTGGGGGTCAGTGGGAAGAATGTCCTGTACATTGGGGGTCAGTGGGAAGAATGTCCCTTACATTGGGGGTCAGTGGGAAGAATGTCCCTTACATTGGTGGTCAGTGGGAAGAATGTCCCTTACATTGGTGGTCAGTGGGAAGAATGTCCCTTACATTGGGGGTCAGTGGGAAGAATGTCCCTTACATTGGGGGTCAGTGGGAAGAATGTCCATTACATTGGTGGTCAGTGGGAAGAATGTCCCTTACATTGGTGGTCAGTGGGAAGAATGTCCCTTACATTGGTGGTCAGTGGGAAGAATGTCCCTTACATTGGTGGTCAGTGGGAAGAATGTCCCTTACATTGGTGGTCAGTGGGAAGAATGTCCCTTACATTGGGGGTCAGTGGGAAGAATGTCCCTTACATTGGTGATCAGTGGGAAGAATGTCCCTTACATTGGTGGTCAGTGGGAAGAATGTCCCTTACATTGGTGGTCAGTGGGAAGAATGTCCCTTACATTGGGGGTCAGTGGGAAGAATGTCCCTTACATTGGTGGTCAGTGGGAAGAATGCCCCTTACATTGGGGGTCAGTGGGAAGAATGTCCCTTACATTGGGTGTCAGTGGGAAGAATGCCCCTTACATTGGGGGTCAGTGGGAAGAATGTCCCTTACATTGGTGGTCTGAGGAAGAATGTCCCTTACATTGGTGGTCAGTGGGAAGAATGTCCCTTACATTGGGGGTCAGTGGGAAGAATGTTCCTTACATTGGTGGTCAGAGGAAGAATGTCCCTACATTGGTGATCAGTGGGAAGAATGTCCCTTACATTGGTGGTCAGTGGGAAGAATGTCCCTTACATTGGGGGTCAGTGGGAAGAATGTCCCTTACATTGGTGGTCAGTGGGAAGAATGTCCCTTACATTGGGTGTCAGTGGGAAGAATGCCCCTTACATTGGGGGTCAGTGGGAAGAATGTCCCTTACATTGGGGGTCAGTGGGAAGAATGTCCCTTACATTGGTGGTCAGAGGAAGAATGTCCCTTACATTGGTGGTCAGTGGGAAGAATGTCCCTTACATTGGGGGTCAGTGGGAAGAATGTTCCTTACATTGGTGGTCAGAGGAAGAATGTCCCTTACATTGGTGGTCAGTGGGAAGAATGTCCCTTACATTGGGGGTCAGTGGGAAGAATGTCCCTTACATTGGGGGTCAGTGGGAAGAATGTCCCTTACATTGGGGGTCAGTGGGAAGAATGTCCCTTACATTGGGGATCAGTGGGAAGAATGCCCCTTACATTGGGGGTCAGTGGGAAGAATGTCCCTTACATTGGTGGTCAGTGGGAAGAATGTCCCTTACATTGGTGGTCAGTGGGAAGAATGTCCCTTACATTGGTGATCAGTGGGAAGAATGTCCCTTACATTGGGGATCAGAGGGAAGAATGTCCCTTACATTGGGGGTCAGTGGGAAGAATGTCCCTTACATTGGTGGTCAGTGGGAAGAATGTCCCTTACATTGGGGGTCAGTGGGAAGAATGTCCCTTACATTGGGGGTCAGTGGGAAGAATGTCCCTTACATTGGGGGTCAGTGGGAAGAATGTCCCTTACATTGGGGGTCAGTGGGAAGAATGTCCCTTACATTGGGGATCAGAGGGAAGAATGTCCCTTACATTGGGGGTCAGTCTGAAGAATGTCCCTTACATTGGTGGTCAGTGGGAAGAATGCTCCTTACATTGGGGGTCAGCGGGAAGAATGTCCCTTACATTGGTGGTCAGTGGGAAGAATGCCCCTTACATTGGGGGTCAGTGGGAAGAATGTCCCTTACATTGGGGATCAGAGGGAAGAATGTCCCTTACATTGGGGGTCAGTGGGAAGAATGTCCCTTACATTGGGGATCAGAGGGAAGAATGTCCCTTACATTGGGGGTCAGTGGGAAGAATGTCCCTTACATTGGGGGTCAGTGGGAAGAATGTCCCTTACATTGGGGGTCAGTGGGAAGAATGTCCCTTACATTGGTGATCAGTGGGAAGAATGTCCCTTACATTGGGGGTCAGTGGGAAGAATGTCCCTTACATTGGTGATCAGTGGGAAGAATGTCCCTTACATTGGTGGTCAGTGGGAAGAAGGTCCTGATTCCTCTATATAGATCTTTATATCACTAGAGGGGTCACCGGCAGGAGGAAGGAGGTCCTGATTCCTCTATATAGATCCTATCACTAGAGGGGTCACCGGCAGGAGGAAGGAGGTCATGATTCCTCTACATAGATCTTTATATCACTAGAGGGATCACCAGCAGGAGGAAGGAGGTCCTGATTCCTCTATATAGATCACTAGAGGGGTCACCGGCAGGAGGAAGGAGGTCCTGATTCCTCTATATAGTCCTTTATATCACTAGAGGGGTCACCGGCAGGAGGAAGGAGGTCCTGATTCCTCTATATAGATCTTTATATCACTAGAGGGGTCACCGGCAGGAGGAAGGAGGTTCGGATTCCTCTATATAGACCTAAAGGGGTCACCGGCAGGTGGAAGGAGGTCCTGATTCCTCTATATAGATCTTTAGTTAGACCTCATTTAGAATACCGTGTCCAGTTCTGGAGATTTCATCTACAAGAAGATATGGTAAGACAGAACGAGTCCAGTTAAGGAAGACAAGAATGGTGAAAGGTCTGAGGGATAAGGCATATAAAGAGAAACTGCAGAAACTTCATATGTACAGTCTGGAGGAAAGAAGGGAAAGGATGAACATGACTGAAACCTTTAAATACATCAAAGGTGTGAACAAGGTTCAAGGGGGCGAGGCTTTCATTAAAAATCTAAGATCGAGGACATGAGGACATGAAAGGAGGAAAGTTCAAAACTAACCTTAGGAAGTATTATTTTACCAAAAGAGTATCTGGTGCTTGGAACAGAATTCTAACAGGGGTATTCAATAAACACGCTCAGGTCTATACTCAGACAAAAAAGGTTAAAAAAACGAAACAAAAAAAGAAAATCGCTTCAGATAGCAGAAGAACTAGGACCACCCATGGTTCTACAGTAACTGTCTAGGTTGCCATACCTCTAATCCAGGCCTGGCCCATTCGGTTGTACCTGGACCATTGAAAGTTTTCCAAAACAAACCCTAAAAGGCCTTCTGGACGGAATACAATTAGTATGTGACCGACTTGGGTTGCTCTGCCAGTCTGTTTATGGCTTGAAAGTCCTTCAAAGGACGATTCTGTCTAGGAGCCAGCCTTAAATACGGTAGTGCAGGCATCTGTAAGGGGTTTCTAAACACAAATAACTCACTTCTTTCTTTCTCTCAATTTACAACATTGTTTAGAAGCGGAGAGTTGACGCATAAACAGAACGTTGGAGATTTATCTCGTAGGTTTCGTTATTGCGTATTATGTTTGTTGCTATGCCACAACAACGTGGGAGGAACCACCCGATCTTCTGAGAGTAATAACTGCAGCACAGAACTAAAAAATGTACGCGTGAGAGCCGATAATGGGAAGACAAAACCAACACTTTCCCCTTAGGAAGTGACACAGAACACTGCAGAGCAGTGAAGATGGAGTCAAGCTATACAAAAAAACTGAAAACAGACCCCCATCTGACACTGTATTTTACAGGCTAACTGGGACAACTGGGAAAAGGCAAATGAGAAGGTCCCGTCAGCAACGGTATTTGAGTCTTCATGAGTAAATCCCTGACATCACGGTATTTAGCCACGGGATCATTTAAAAAAACAAAACAAAACTCAACTTTTTAATATTAAAAAGTCGTCCCTGGAAAAAAAAAAGTCTAATGAGAGTGGCAGGCCAAGGAACTAAGACACCAAAGACCAGAACTTCTAATAAAGAGCAGAAGGTCAAGGAACTAAGACACCAAAGACCAGGTATAAATAAGAAGTCTAATGATAGTGGCAGGCCAAGGAACTAGGAGACCACAGACCAGAAAGTCTAAGGACAGCGGCAGGCCAAGGAACGAAGACACCAAAGACCAGGTATAAATAAGAGGTCTAATGATAGTGGCAGGCCAAGGAACTAGTAGACCAAAGACAAGAAAGCCTAAGGACAGCGGCAGGCCAAGGAACTAAGAGACCAAAGACCAGGTATAAAAAAAGAAGTCTAATGATAGTGGAAGGCCAAGGAACTAGTAGACCAAAGACCAGAGAGTCTACAGACAGTGGCAGACCAAGGGCTAACAGACCAAAGACCGGGTATGAAAAAGAAGTCTAATGAGAGTGGCAGGCCAAGGAACTAGTAGACCAAAGACCAGAGAGTCTACAGACAGTGGCAGACCAAGGGCTAACAGACCAAAGACCGGGTATGAAAAAGAAGTCTAATGAGAGTGGCAGGCCAAGGAACTAAGAGACCAAAGACCAGGTATAAAAAAAGAAGTCTAATGATAGTGGAAGGCCAAGGAACTAGTAGACCAAAGACCAGAGAGTCTACAGACAGTGGCAGACCAAGGGCTAACAGACCAAAGACCGGGTATGAAAAAGAAGTCTAATGAGAGTGGCAGGTCAAGGAAGTAGGAGAACAGAGACCAGGTATAAAAAAAAAAGTGTCTAATGAGAGTGGCATGTCAAGGAACTAAGACACCAAAGACCAGAAAGTCTAAGGACAGTGTCAGTCCAAGGGGCTAAGAGACCAAAGACCAGGTATAAAAAAAGTCTAATGAGAGCAGCAGGCCAAGGAACGTGGACACCAAAGACTGGAAAGTCTAATGAGAGTGGCAGGCCAAGGAACTGGGAGACCAAAGACCAGAAAGTCTAAGGACAGCGGCAGGCCAAGTAACTAAGCAGAGGGGCCCAGGCAGCTGGGTGAGTCAGATGTGGGCACGTAGAGTGATCGGTATGGCAGGGGGCAATTACTGGATCCGATCCCCTGTATGGTTCTCTCTGTAGCAGCTGAAAGCCGGCTTCTTCTCCTCTCCCTCCCACTGGCTTTCAGCTGTTGCAGAGAGAGCCATACAGGGGATCGGTTCCAGTAATTGCCCCCCCCACCACACCCATGACCCTCCCCATGAACCCTACATTTCCCCCTGCTGCCCAGGGCCCCGTACATATGTTACATTTACCAGCTTCTTCCTTTCCTGAATGAACACGAGTGATTAGTACCGATCACTTACTGTGTTCATTCATAACGTAGGAGGGGTCCTGATAGGTTGGCTGTATGGGGCTCTAAGGTTTCTAACAGCAGCCCTGGCGGCAGGCCAAGGAACTATGAGCCCAAAGACCAGAAAGTCTAATGACAGTGGCAGGCCAGAGAACAAAGAGTCAAAAGACCAGAAAGTCTAAGGAAAGTGGCAAGCCAAGGAACGTGGAGACCAAAGACCGGAAAGTCTAATGGGACTGGCAGGCCAAGGAACGTGGAGACCAAAGACCGGAAAGTCTAATGGGACTAGCAGGCCAATGAACATGAAGACCAAGGACAGGAAAGTCTAATGAAAGTTGCAGGCCAAGGAGCGTGGAGACCAAAGACCGGAAAGTCTAATGGGACTAACAGGCCAAGGACTGTGGAGACCAAAGACCAGAAAGTCAAATGAGAGTGGCAGGCCAAGGAACGTGGAGACCAAAGACCAGAAAGTCAAATGAGAGTGGCAGGCCAAGGAGCGTGGAGACCAAAGACGGGAAAGTCTAATGAGAGTGGCAGGCCAAGGAACGTGGAGACCAAAGACGGGAAAGTCTAATGAGAGTGGCAGGCCAAGGAACGTGAAGACCACAAGATGGGAAAGTCTAATGAGAGTGGCAGGCTGAAGAATGAGGAGACCAAAGACTGGAAAGTCTGAGAGTGGCAGGCCAAGGAACGTGAAGACCAAAGATGGGAAAGTCTAATGAGAGTGGCAGGTCAAGGAGCGTGGAGACAAAAGACCGGAAAGTCTAATAAGAGTGGCAGGCCAAGGAACGTGAAGACCACAAGACGGGAAAGTCTAATGAGAGTGGCAGGCCAAGGAACGTGAAGACCACAAGATGGGAAAGTCTAATGAGAGTGGCAGGCTGAAGAACGTGGAGACCAAAGACCGGAAAGTCTGAGAGTGGCAGGCCAAGGAACGTGAAGACCAAAGATGGGAAAGTCTAATGAGAGTGGCAGGTCAAGGAGCGTGGAGACCAAAGACCAGAAAGTCTAATGAGAGTGGCAGGCCAAGGAACGTGGAGACCAAAGAACAGAAAGTCTAATGAGAGTGGAAGGCCAAGGAACGTGAAGGCCAAGGAACGTGAAGACCAAAGACAGGAAAGTCTAATGAGAGTGGCAGGCCAAGGAACGTGAAGACCACAAGACGGGAAAGTCTAATGAGAGTGGCAGGCTAAGGAATGTGGAGACCAAAGACCGAAAAGTCTAATGAGAGTGGCAGGCCAAGGAACATGAAGACCAAAGACCGGAAAGTCTAGTGAGAGTGGCAGGCCGAAGAACGTGGAGACCAAAGACCGGAAAGTCTAAGGAGAGTGGCAGGCCAAGGAACGTGGAGACCACAAGACGGGAAAGTCTAATGAGGGTGGCAGGCCAAGGAACATGGAGACCAAAGACCGGAAAGTCTAAAGAAAAAAAAAAGTAATGATTCATGGAAAATCGCACTCTGAGGAACACGAGAATAATGACAAATAATCACATAGCAAGGGGCTAATGCAGATTTCTAAGCTGTGGTGCTACTAACCAACCTTCCCTTTTGTCAGGAAAAAAAAAAAAATCATTTCAGTCATGTTAGCTTTTACAAAGCCGGGAACTCGGCATGCTCGTGCGAAATTATACCGCGGTCAGGTCAAGGACATGCAGTGCGACTGTAGGCGCTCCTCCTCAGAAAGGATTCTGAAGGAACCGTGACTATGGAGCTCAATATTTATTGAACTGCAGGTCTGGCTGGATATTGCTGCAAAATCTGAAATATGTGCCCGAAATATGGGAACAAATAGCTGCTGTGCTCACCAATCAATAAATGGATCAAATATATAGGCCATATGGCCAAGAGGTGGTAGACACATGACCATCAAGCACATATGGGCTTGTTGGACATCCCATTCCAAAACGATGGCCAGTATTAGGGAGTGGTTTCCCACTGTGGCCATTAATATGGAGTTGACCCCCACACCATGGTCCTTAATATGGAGTTGACCCCCACCATGGTCCTGAATATGGAGTTTCTCACTATGGCCATTAATATGGAGTTGTTCCCCCCCACCCATGTCCATTAAAATGGAGTTGGTCCCCATCATGGCCAATATTATGGATCTGCCCCCTCAAAATTGCCATTAATATGGCATTGCCCCTCCACCAAGGCCATTAACCTGGAGTTGGCCCTCACCATGGCCATTAATATGGAGTTGTCCCCTCACCGTGGTCATTAATATGGAGTTGTCCCCTCACCCTGGCCATTAATATGGAGTTGTCCCCTCACCGTGGTCATTAATATGGAGTTGGCCCCTCACCATGGCCATTAATATGGAGTTGTCCCCTCACCGTGGTCATTAATATGGAGTTGGCCCCTCACCATGGCCATTAATATGGAGTTGTCCCTTCACCGTGACCATTAATTTGGAGTTGTCCCCTCACCGTGACCATTAATATGGAGTTGTCCCCTCACCGTGACCATTAATATGGAGTTGTCCCCTCACCGTGACCATTAATATGGAGTTGTCCCCTCACCGTGACCATTAATATGGAGTTGTCCCCTCATCCTGGCCATTAATTTGGAGTTGTCCCCTCACCATGGCCATTAGTATGGAGTTGGCCCCTCACCATGGCCATTAGTATGGAGTTGGCCCCTCACCATGGCCATTAATATGGAGTTGGCCCCTCACCGTGACCATTAATATGGAGTTGTCCCCTCATCCTGGCCATTAATTTGGAGTTGTCCCCTCACCATGGCCATTAGTATGGAGTTGGCCCCTCATCCTGGCCATTAATTTGGAGTTGGCCCCTCACTGTGACCATTAATATGGAGTTGTCCCCTCATCCTGGCCATTAATTTGGAGTTGTCCCCTCACCATGGCCATTAGTATGGAGTTGGCCCCTCACCATGGCCATTAGTATGGAGTTGGCCCCTCACCGTGACCATTAATATGGAGTTGTCCCCTCATCCTGGCCATTAATTTGGAGTTGTCCCCTCACCATGGCCATTAGTATGGAGTTGGCCCCTCACCGTGACCATTAGTATGGAGTTGGCCCCTCACCGTGACCATTAATATGGAGTTGGCCCCTCACCGTGGTCATTAATATGGAGTTGTCCCCTCACCGTGGTCATTAATATGGAGTTGTCCCCTCACCCTTGCCATTAATATGGAGTTGTCCCCTCACCGTGGTCATTAATATGGAGTTGTCCCCTCACCGTGACCATTAATATGGAGTTGTCCCCTCACCGTGACCATTAATATGGAGTTGGCCCCTCACCGTGACCATTAATATGGAGTTGTCCCCTCATCCTGGTCATTAATATGGAGTTGTCCCCTCACCGTGACCATTAATATGGAGTTGTCCCCTCACCGTGACAATTAATATGGAGTCGTCCCCTCATCCTGGCCATTAATTTGGAGTTGTCCCCTCACCATGGCTATTAGTATGGAGTTGGCCCCTCACCATGGCCATTAGTATGGAGTTGGCCCCTCACCATGGCCATTAGTATGGAGTTGGCCCCTCATCCTGGCCATTAATTTGGAGTTGGCCCCTCACTGTGACCATTAATATGGAGTTGTCCCCTCATCCTGGCCATTAATTTGGAGTTGTCCCCTCACCATGGCCATTAGTATGGAGTTGGCCCCTCACCATGGCCATTAGTATGGAGTTGGCCCCTCACCATGGCCATTAATATGGAGTTGGCCCCTCACCGTGACCATTAATATGGAGTTGTCCCCTCATCCTGGCCATTAATTTGGAGTTGTCCCCTCACCATGGCCATTAGTATGGAGTTGGCCCCTCACCGTGACCATTAGTATGGAGTTGGCCCCTCACCGTGACCATTAATATGGAGTTGGCCCCTCACCGTGGTCATTAATATGGAGTTGTCCCCTCACCGTGGTCATTAATATGGAGTTGTCCCCTCACCCTTGCCATTAATATGGAGTTGTCCCCTCACCGTGGTCATTAATATGGAGTTGTCCCCTCACCGTGACCATTAATATGGAGTTGTCCCCTCACCGTGGTCATTAATATGGAGTTGTCCCCTCATCCTGGCCATTAATATGGAGTTGGCCCCTCACCGTGACCATTAATATGGAGTTGTCCCCTCACCGTGACCATTAATATGGAGTCGTCCCCTCATCCTGGCCATTAATTTGGAGTTGGCCCCTCACCGTGACCATTAATATGGAGTTGTCCCCTCATCCTGGCCATTAATTTGGAGTTGGCCCCTCACCGTGACCATTAATATGGAGTTGTCCCCTCACCGTGGGCATGGAGTGGGAACACGGACCTCCAGCCACGAGGGCCACCGTTCGATGCAGTGGGCCGGGTCATGGTGGCTCAGCATAAGAGGCTCGCTGGGAAGTCGTCTGCTGGAGGAGATAGGGAGGGAAAAACCAACAAGATTCCATAGACGACCCCACGGATCCGTCATCCATCCATCCATCGCCCTGAGCGCTACGTATCCCTCCTCTATAGGCAAGGGAGTGCCCCTAAACTCCTCCCACCGCTGGCATCAGGGCTGAGGGCTCTTTAGAGGAGTACGGAGGCGGGGTGCTGTGATTTTCAGGATGTACGGCCCCCTGCTGGCCCCACCCACCAGCCAAGATCTGCCTGCATTGCATAGAGAAAATCAGAGACCCAGTGATGACATCGCTGGGTATAAAATAAGCTTTTTAAAGATGTATAAAAAAATTTAAAAACATAAAAAAAAAGGTTTTTAAAGATATATATAAAAAATATATAAATAAGCTTTGCAAAAAAAGATATATATATATTTAAATAAAAGAGGGTTTTAAAGATCTAACCAAAATAAGATTTTTGTTAAAAATATATGAAATAAAAAAATAAAAATAATTTTTTTTGGAGATATAAAATAAAAATAAGGCATTTAAAGATATGAAATAAAGAATAATAAATAAGGTTTTTATAGATATAAAAATTGAAGAAATGGAATCAGGCCTTTAAAACCTTATTTTTAAAAGACATAAAATAAAAATAAACTTTTTAAATATATATTGTTTGTATATATATATATATATATATATATATGTATATATATATATATATATATATATATATATATATATATATATATATATATATATATATATATATAAATATATTTTTAAGATAAAAAATAAAAAAAAAGCTTTTTAAATATATATATATATATATATATATATAAAAATATATAAATATATATTATATATAATATTTTTAAGATATAAAACCCGGGTGACAACGCAGGAGAGCAATTGGGAGACAAGGGCAAAGCGTTGTCACCCTATAACAGGAAGTGCCTTCATGCCAGGATCACCAATAACGATGACATTTTTGGGGGGAATTTAGGATACAAAAAAAAAAAGGGGCAAAATAGATGTCTTTTTGTAAATATCAAAATGTATCTTTTTTTTTTTTGTGAGGAAAAAAAAATAAATTCAGCAAAAAAAAAAAAAAAAATTAAAAAAATTAAAGTTACACCCAAGCACATAACATCCCCCCCAACAAAATTTTTTTAAGCCCCTCCCCCACATATATACGTTCGAATATAAACGCACGCTTCCTATGAAAACAACGATTGTGACGTGCATGTTACATATCGCCGCGCACGCCGCAGTGAGCGCAATAATTCTAGCCCCAGACCTCCTCCGATGACCTGTAGGGGGCTATTAAAGCGTCGCCTATAGAAAATATCGGGTATCGGTGTTTCGCCATTTCACACAAATTTAAGGTTTGGTGTCTTTTTATTCGGTGCAACCTTGTCTTTTATATTTTACCAAAAAAAAACAAAACAAAAAAAATAAATAAACCTCCAAAAAAAAAAAAATAAACCTCCAAAAAATAAAAATTGGGTAAATGGTTTGCAAAAAAACCCACAAAAAAACAAAACAAAACAAAAAATCAGGTTATTTTTTGCGTTTGTGTTTCCTAAAATTAACGTTAGTGTATTTTTTACTGAAATTTTGCGTTTCCCAGACCTTTGCGGGAATATTGTGCGACATAAAAAAATAAATAAAATGGCACTACCGCTATTTTATTCTCTAGGATGTCTGCTTTCCAAAAAAAAAAAATTCTGGGGGGGGGTTATGTAATCTTCAAGCCTAAAATGATTTATTAAAATCGTTTGCAAAAAATTAAACCAAAAAAAAAAACCAAAAAAAAAATAAACCTTCAATCAAAAATAAATTAAACCTCCAAAAAAAAATAAATAAACCTCCAAAAAAAAAAAAAAAAATGTGTAAATGATTTACAAGAAACCCCCCCCAAAAAACGAAACAAAACAAAAAAAAATCAGGTAAATGGTTTGCAAAAAAAAAAAACCCCAAAAAAACAAAACAAAAAAAATTGGGTAATTTTTTGCATTTGTGTGTCCTAATATTAGTGTATTTTTTACGGAAATGTAGAATTTCCTAGACCTTTGCGGGAATATTGTGCGACATAAAAAAAAATAAATAAATAAAATGGCACTACCGCTATTTTATTCTCTAGGGTGTCTGCTTTCCAAAAATTTCTGGGTGGTTATGTAATTTTCAAGACTAAAATGATTTATTAAAATGGTTTGCAAAAAAAATAAAAAAAAACAAAACAAAAAAAATCTGTTTTTTGAGGGATTTTCGTGTCCTGTAATCTTCAAGCATAAAATGATTTATTAAAATGGTTTGCAAAAAAAAACACAAAAAAAAAAACAAAAAAAGAAAGCCAAAAAAAAACCAAAAAAAATTAAAAAATCTGTTTTTTTTTTTGCGTTTGTGTGTCCTAAAATTAACTTTAGTGTATTTTTTACTGAAATTTTGCGTTTCCTAGACCTTTGCAGGAATATCGTGCGACATAAAAAAAAACACAAAAATTTCTGGGCGAGTTATGTAATCTTCAAGGGTAAAATGATTTATTAAAATGGTTTGCAAAAAAACAAAAATAAAAAAATTAAAAAAAAATTAAAAAATTATAAAAAACAAAACAAAAAAAATCAGGTTTTTTGGGGGTTTTCGTGCCCTGTTATCTTCTAGCATAAAATGATTTATTAAAACGGTTTGCAAAAAAAACAAAAAAAAAACAAAAAAAGAAAACCAAAAAAAAATACAAAAAAATTAAAATAAAAAATCTGGGTTTTTTTTGTGTTTGTGTGTCCTAAAATTAACTTTAGTGTATTATTTACTGAAATTTTGCATTTCCTAGACCTTTGCAGGAATATCGTGTGACATAAAAAAAAACTAAATTTTCTGGGCGAGTTATGTAATCTTCAAGCCTAAAATGATTTATTAAAATGGTTTGCAAAAAAACAAAAATAAAAAAATTAAAAAAAAATTAAAAAATTATAAAAAACAAAACAAAAAAAATCAGTTTTTTTGGGGGTTTTCGTGCCCTGTAATCTTCAAGCATAAAATGATTTATTAAAACGGTTTGCAAAAAAAACAAAAAAAAAACAAAAAAAGAAAACCAAAAAAATACAAAAAAAATAAAAATAAAAAATCTGGGTTTTTTTTGCGTTTGTGTGTCCTAAAATTAATTTTAGTGTATTTTTTACTGAAATTTTGCATTTCCCAGTCCTTTGCGGGAATATTGTGCGACATAAAAAAATAAATAAAATGGCACTACCGCTATTTTATTCTCTAGAGTGTCTGCTTTCCAAAAAAAAAAAAAAATTCTGGGGGTTATGTAATCTTTAAACCTAAAATGATTTATTAAAATGGTTTGCAAAAAAACAAAAATTAAAAAATTAAAAAAAATAAAAAAATTATAAAAAATAAAACAAAAAAAATCAGGTTTTTTGGGGGTTTTCGTGCCCTGTAATCTTCAAGCATAAAATGATTTATTAAAACGGTTTGCAAAAAAAACAAAAAAAAAAACAAAAAAAGAAAACCAAAAAAAAATACAAAAAAATAAAAATAAAAAATCTGGGTTTTTTTTGCGTTTGTGTGTCCTAAAATTAATTTTAGTGTATTTTTTACTGAAATTTTGCATTTCCCAGTCCTTTGCGGGAATATTGTGCGACATAAAAAAATAAATAAAATGGCACTACTGCTATTTTATTCTCTAGAGTGTCTGCTTTCAAAAAAAAAAAATTCTGGGGGGGTTATGTAATCTTCAAGCCTAAAATGATTTATTAAAATGGTTTGCAAAAAAACAAAAATAAAAAAATTTAAAAAAAAATAAAAAAAATAATAAAAAACAAAACAAAAAAAATCAGGTTTTTTGGGGGTTTTCGTGCCCTGTAATCATCAAGCATGAAATGATTTATTAAAACGGTTTGCAAAAAAAACAAAAAAAAAAACAAAAAAAGAAAACCAAAAAAAATACAAAAAAAATAAAAATAAAAAATCTGGGTTTTTTTTGCGTTTGTGTGTCCTAAAATTAATTTTAGTGTATTATTTACTGAAATTTTGCATTTCCCAGTCCTTTGCGGGAATATTGTGCGACATAAAAAAATAAATAAAATGGCACTACCGCTATTTTATTCTCTAGAGTGTCTGCTTTCCAAAAAAAAAAAAAATTCTGGGGGTTATGTAATCTTCAAGCCTAAAATGATTTATTAAAATGGTCTGCAAAAAAACAAAAAAAAAACATAAAAAAATAAAAGAAAACAAAACAAAAAAAATCAGGTTTTTTTTGTGTTTGTGTGTCCTAAAATTAACTTTAGTGTATTATTTACTGAAATTTTGCATTTCCTAGACCTTTGCAAAAATATTGTGCGACATAAAAAAAAACAAAATTTTCTGGGCGAGTTATGTAATCTTCAAGCCTAAAATGATTTATTAAAATGGTTTGCAAAAAAACAAAAATAAAAAAATTAAAAAAAAAATAAAAAAAATTATAAAAAACAAAACAAAAAAAATCAGGTTTTTTGGGGGTTTTCGTGCCCTGTAATCTTCAAGCATAAAATGATTTATTAAAACGGTTTGCAAAAAAAACAAAAAAAAAAAAACAAAAAAAGAAAACCAAAAAAAAATACAAAAAAATAAAAATAAAAAATCTGGGTTTTTTTTGCGTTTGTGTGTCCTAAAATTAATTTTAGTGTATTTTTTACTGAAATTTTGCATTTCCCAGTCCTTTGCGGGAATATTGTGCGACATAAAAAAATAAATAAAATGGCACTACCGCTTTTTTATTCTCTAGAGTGTCTGCTTTCCAAAAAAAAAAAATTTCTGGGGGTTATGTAATCTTCAAGCCTAAAATGATTTATTAAAATGGTTTGCAAAAAAACAAAAAAAAAAACATAAAAAAATAAAAGAAAACAAAACAAAAAAAATCAGTTTTTTTTTGTGTTTGTGTGTCCTAAAATTAACTTTAGTGTATTATTTACTGAAATTTAGCATTTCCTAGACCTTTGCAGGAATATCGTGCGACATAAAAAAAAACAAAATTTTCTGGGCGAGTTATGTAATCTTCAAGCCTAAAATGATTTATTAAAATGGTTTGCAAAAAAACAAAAATAAAAAAATAAAAAAAAATAAAAAAATTATAAAAAACAAAACAAAAAAAATCAGTTTTTTGGGGGGTTTTCGTGCCCTGTAATCTTCAAGCATAAAATGATTTATTAAAACGGTTTGCAAAAAAAACCAAAAAAAGAAAACCAAAAAAAATAAAAATAAAAAATCTGGGTTTTTTTTGCGTTTGTGTGTCCTAAAATTAATTTTAGTGTATTTTTCACTGAAATTTTGCATTTCCCAGTCCTTTGCGGGAATATTGTGCGACATAAAAAAATAAATAAAATGGCACTACCGCTATTTTATTCTCTAGAGTGTCTGCTTTCCAAAAAAAAAAAAATTCTGGGGGTTATGTAATCTTCAAGCCTAAAATGATTTATTAAAATGGTTTGTAAAAAAAATAAAAAAAAATAAAAAAAAAAAAAAAAAAAAATCGGGTTTTTTTTTGCGTTTGTGTGTCCTAAAATTAACTTTAGTATATTCTTTACTAAAATTTTGCATTTCCCAGACCTTTGCAGTAATATTGTGCGACATAAAAAAATAAATAAAATGGCACTACCGCTATTTTATTCTCTATGATGTCTGCTTTCTAAAAACAAAAAAAAAAAAAAAAAATTCTGGGGAGGGGGGGGGGGTTATGTAATCTTCAAGCCTAAAATGATTTATTAAAATGGTTTGCAAAAAAAAACAAAAACAAAAAAACAACAAAAAAAACCCCCAAAAAGCAAAAAAAACAAAACCAAAAAAAAATCGGGTTACTTTTTGTGTTTGTGTATCCTAAAATTGACTGTAGTGTATTTTTTACTGAAATTTTGCGTTTCTCAGACCTTTGCGGTAATATTGTGCGACTTAAAAAAAAAAAAAAATGTCTGCTTTCCATAAAAAAAAAACATTTTTTGGGGGTTATGTAATTTTTAAGCCTAAAATGATTTATTAAAATGGTCTGCAAAAAAAACAAAAAAAAATAAATAAATAAAACAAAAAAATTTTTTTTTTTTGTGTTTGTGTGTCCTAAAATTAACTTTAGTGTATTTTTTACTGAAATTTAGCATTTCCTAGACCTTTGCAGGAATATCGTGTGACATAAAAAAAAAAAAAAATAATAATTTCTGGCTGAGTTATATAATCTTCAAGCATAAAATGATATATTAAAATGGTTTGCAAAAAACAAAAAAAAAAAACAAAAAAAACAAAACAAAAAAAAAATCAGGTTATGTAATCTTCAAGCCTAAAATGATTTATTAAAATGGTTTGCAAAAAAAAAACAAAAACAAAAAAAAACAAAAAAATATTAAAAAAACCCCCAAAAAATCGGGGTTTTTTTTTTGCGTTTGTGTGTCCTAAAATTAACTTTAGTGTATTTTTTACTGAAATTTTGTGTTTCCCAGATCTTTGCGGTAATTTCGTGCGACATAAAAAAATAAAAAGACACTATTGCTTTTTTTATTCTCTAGGATGTCTGCTTTCGAAATAAAAAAAAAAATTCTGGGGGGGGGGGGGGTGTTATGTAATCTTCAAGCCTAAAATGATTTATTAAAATGGTTTGCAAACAAAAAAAAAATTGATTACATCACTGGGTCTCTGTGCTTCTCTATGCAATGCAGGCAGATCATGGCTGGAGGGAGGGGACCCCGATAGGAGGCTTCCTGAAAACATCCCAGCACCCCGCCTCACTTCTCCCTCCCCATCTCTCTTCTTCTCCTTGCTAGAGGAGGAAAAGAGCACCGACCCTGATGCAAGAAGTGGGTGGAGTTATGCAAATATAAAATAAAAAATAGGGTGTCGGTCTGGATAAGTGGCGGTTCTTAGGAGCATTTGCATAGGTAACGCCCACATGTGATGTTGAGCCTCCATGATTGAAAGAACCGAGATCCAATAGATGAAAAGGGGCGGGCGAAGGAGACTAAGCCTGGGGAGGTAAGAGCCCCTCAGCGTTGATGCAAGCAGTGGGAGGAGCTATGCAAATATCACAATGACTTGATGGTGCGGGTGTCCAGTCTGGAGGAGTGGGCGTTTCTGGGCGGGTTGTATTTGCATAGGTTACGCCCACATGTGAAGCTGAGACTCCATGAATGAAAGGACTGAAATCCAATGAATGAGAGGGGCGGGGCCAGGGATAGCTGGAGGATGCTGGACGTCCTCCATCCAGGAAAGGAGGCGGAGCTCTATCTGACTGGCTGCAACTTCTAATGCACATTGTGAGAGGCTCCCAGTGTGCAGTGACATCAGAGGAAGACGTTTCAGTCCAGGGGAGGAGCCGGTACACCTGTGCAAGACTGAAGGGGAGGAGCCGGTACACCTGTGCAAGACTGAAGGGGAGGAGCCGGTACACCTGTGCAAGACTGAAGGGGAGGAGCCGGTACACCTGTGCAAGACTGAAGGGGAGGAGCCGGTACACCTGTGCAAGACTGAAGGGGAGGAGCCGGTACACCTGTGCAAGACTGAAGGGGAGGAGTCGGTACACCTGTGCAAGACTGAAGGGGAGGAGCCGGTACACCTGTGCAGACTGGAGGGGAGGAGCCGGTACACCTGTGCAAGACTGAAGGGGAGGAGCCGGTACCCCTGTGCAAGACTGAGGGGAGGAGCCGGTACACCTGTGCAAGACTGAGGGGAGGAGCCGGTACACCTGTGCAAGACTGAAGGGGAGGGGGAGGATTTCTGGAGAATGGATGATCTGGGAGGACGCAGTGTTCTGTCTGCTGCTCCTCATCCCTCATCAGACTCATTATATTTCCGCACAAAGAAACAGAAATCAATAGAAATGTCACAGGAACAGGACAGGGAGAACGGCCAATCACAGGAGAGGAACAACGAGCCGTACCGCCACATTCACCCGACATTCACACAGACATCTTCAATTATTGGATCCGGGGTGATAGACCCCCAAATGGCATCCACTAAAGACTTCCCACCAGACATTCACCACCGAAACAACTTGATAAATTGAGAGCCCCCCGACAAAGAGAGACCCCCGACAAAGAGAGACCCCCGACAAAGAGAGACCCCCCGACAAAGAGAGACCCCCGACAAAGAGAGACCCCCCGACAAAGAGAGACCGCGA
>NW_028321417.1:32500-47500 GCF_062004578.1 Staurois parvus
AAGATAAAAAAAATGATGATGACAATAATAATAATAATAGTAAAAATAATAATAATAAGAATAAATATAAAGATAAAATAGCTAGATCAGGGTTAGATGTGTCAGTGTAGTACAAATAATAATAATTAAATGATAATAATAAAAACAGCACTACTACTAAAAAAACAAAAGCAAAATACATTCCATGGTTTCTGATCCCTACTACAGATACAAACAACCAATAGCACCCACATATGTGGTATCGTTGCGATCATCATGAGCTGGAAATTTATTTTTTTGGGGGGAGGGGGTTGTTCTTTGATATAGATTATGGCAGTAGCAAGAAATATACAGCTACAGTTAAAAAAAATATTTGTTTATTATTTTTGGCCAGTTTTCTGATAATAATTATACTGGAAAAAAAAAACCGCACAATAATTCAAGTGAATAAACAAAGCAGCTGCGATGATCTGTACAGATTCACCAACGCATGTCAGAGTTCCACAACTCCCAATGTTAAGGTTGACATTCACCCAACATTCTCTGCCAGTGAATCTTCCAGGTCCCGTGTTTTTAAATGGCAACAATGGATTCTCCACCAGAGAAGGTTTGATGGATGGAAGTCCCACTCGGCGCTTTATAACGTATTTATCACTCCGATGATACAGGGGGATTGTTAATGCAGGCCAGACTTGGGTCGAATTCTGAACGAATTTTCTTTCGAAATTTGGAACTAAGAATTTTTCGCTCGAATTTCGCACCGTTAGTGGGCCGCAGCATCGGCTGATTCTCATGCGGCCATCGAATTTCAGCAATCGGGCCATGTTGGAAATTTTTTTGGTAAATAAACAAGTTTATAATTGTTCACAGGAGAATCGTGCGAGAAATGAGCCTGAGCCATGACCGGGAAAGAAAAAAACATTCTTGACCACGAAAATGATTTTCTGTAGCAACATGAGGGGAAATTGAAGGCTCGGTTGGTCGAATTTTGAAATCAATGGTGGCGCCATCGGAGTACAAAACGCATGAAAATTTGAATTTTCTAAAGAAAATTCGTTCAGAATTTGACCCGTGTATGGCCTGCATTACAAAAGCTGGCCATACACGGGTCGAATTTCAAAATAATTTTCTTTTGAAAATCTTTTGTAAGAATTTTTGGTCGAATTTCACACCATTGGCGGGGCCACAGCAACGGCCAATTTTTTTAAATTTTTTTTTTGTTTGTTTGTTTTTGAGCGGCCATCGAATTTGAGCGATCGGGCATGTTGGAAATTTTTTTTGAATTACAAAAGCCGGCCATACACGGGTCGAATTTCAAAAAAATTTTCTTTCAAAAATCTTCTGTAAAAATTTTTGTTCGAATTTCGCACCATTGGCGGGGCCACAGCAACAGCCGATTTTTTTTTTTTTGAGCGACAAAGAGAGCCAATTACAAATGATTCTAATAATAAAAATAATAAAATGATAATAATAAAAAAAGTACTACTAATAATAAAATGATAAAAATAATAAAAATAATAATTAAAAAATAATAAAAAATTATGATAATAAAAATAATAATAATATTAATAATAAAAATATTAATATTAATAATAATAGTAGTACAATTCATAATAATAAAGATATAATAGATGGATCAGGGTTAGATGTAGGTCAGTGTAGTACAAATAATAATAAAAATAATAAATAATAAATAAAAAAAATCTGAAATTTTGTGCATTTTGTACTTCGATGGCACCACTGTTGATTTTCAATTTCGACCAACAAAGTCTTTAATTTCACCTCGTGTTGCTACAGAGACAGAAACAGAGATAGATACAGAGATAGAGAGATAGAGAGATACAGAGATAGATACAGAGATACAGAGATAGATACAGAGATAGATACAGAGATAGATACAGAGATAGATACAGAGATACAGAGATACAGAGATACAGAGATACAGAGATAGATACAGAGATACAGAGATACAGAGATAGAGAGATAGATACAGAGATAGATACAGAGATAGATACAGAGATACAGAGATAGATACAGAGATAGATACAGAGATAGAGAGATAGATACAGAGATACAGAGATACAGAGATAGATACAGAGATACAGAGATACAGAGATAGATACAGAGATAGAGAGATAGATACAGAGATAGATACAGAGATACAGAGATAGATACAGAGATAGATACAGAGATAGATACAGAGATAGAGAGATACAGAGATAGAGAGATAGATACAGAGATAGATACAGAGATAGATACAGAGATACAGAGATAGATACAGAGATACAGAGATAGATACAGAGATAGAGATATACAGAGATAGATACAGAGATAGAGAGATACAGAGATAGATACAGAGATACAGAGATAGATACAGAGATACAGAGATACAGAGATAGATACAGAGATAGAGAGATACAGAGATAGATACAGAGATACAGAGATAGATACAGAGATAGATACAGAGATAGAGATATACAGAGATAGATACAGAGATAGATACAGAGATACAGAGATACAGAGATAGATACAGAGATAGAGAGATACAGAGATAGATACAGAGATACAGAGATAGATACAGAGATAGATACAGAGATACAGAGATACAGAGATAGATACAGAGATACAGAGATACAGAGATAGATACAGAGATACAGAGATACAGAGATAGATACAGAGATAGAGAGATAGATACAGAGATACAGAGATAGATACAGAGATAGATACAGAGATAGATACAGAGATAGAGAGATAGATACAGAGATACAGAGATACAGAGATAGATACAGAGATAGAGAGATAGATACAGAGATAGATACAGAGATAGAGAGATAGATAGAGAGATAGATACAGAGATAGATACAGAGATAGAGAGATACAGAGATAGAGAGATACAGAGATAGATACAGAGATACAGAGATAGATACAGAGATAGAGATATACAGAGATAGATACAGAGATAGATACAGAGATACAGAGATAGATACAGAGATAGATACAGAGATACAGAGATAGATACAGAGATACAGAGATACAGAGATAGATACAGAGATAGAGAGATACAGAGATAGATACAGAGATACAGAGATAGATACAGAGATAGATACAGAGATAGAGAGATACAGAGATAGAGAGATAGATACAGAGATAGATACAGAGATAGAGATATACAGAGATAGATACAGAGATAGAGAGATACAGAGATAGATACAGAGATACAGAGATACAGAGATACAGAGATACAGAGATAGATACAGAGATACAGAGATACAGAGATAGATACAGAGATAGAGAGATAGATACAGAGATAGATACAGAGATAGAGAGATAGATACAGAGATACAGAGATAGATACAGAGATACAGAGATAGATACAGAGATAGAGAGATAGATACAGAGATAGATACAGAGATACAGAGATAGATACAGAGATAGGTAGATATGTTGACACTTGGGGGGGGGGGGGGTCACACAATTTTTTTGGGGGGGGGGCTTTAATTATTAAATTGTTTAGTAACTGGACAGATCGATCCGTTGCTCACTTATGTAAATAGTAATCTCTTCTGAGCCGGATAGACAGATATCTACAGAGATGGACAGATATAAAGGCAAATAGGTGTGAGATAGGCACAGAGATGGGGTGAATGGATGGATGGATGGATGAATGGATGGATGGATGGATGGATGGATGGATGAATGGATTGATGGATGGATGGGTGAATGGATGGATGGATGGGTGGATGGATGGATGGATGGGTGAATGGATGGATAGGTGTCATCTGTCTACCCAATATCGATCTGTCTACTGACCTCTCTTCTATCTCTGTTTGTCATGTAGAGGAGATACTTTCCCTCCCCCCCCCCTTCAATACAATCAGACGGAATTAGAAGAAGCTTCTGGGTGAATGAAGTGGGTGAATGACGGCAGGGAGCTCACCTGTGGCTGCGGAGAGCAGGGCAGCGATGGAGAGCAGAAGAAACATCCTTTATTCTGTGTTGAGCCGCCAGGAACTGAAGTCCAGGCTGGAGTGGAGGGATTGGGGGGAGGGAGGATCCAGGCAGTCCTTTCCCCTCTCCTTCTACTCATATCTGACAGCACTGGGAGATACAGCTCTGCACCACCTGAGCATCCCATCACATGATTCCCTGCTCAGCACTTTATGGATGGGAAGTCACAGATAAGGGGGATCCTGGATGGGAAGTCACAGATAAGGGGGATCCTGGATGGGAAGTCACAAAAAAGGGGGATCCTGGATGGGAAGTCACAGATAAGGGGGATCCTGGATGGGAAGTCACAGATAAGGGGGGATCCTGGGTGGGAAGTCACAGATAAGGGGGATCCTGGGTGGGAAGTCACAGATAAGGGGGATCCTGGATGGGAAGTCACAGATAAGGGGGATCCTGGGTGGGAAGTCACAGATAAGGGGGATCCTGGATGGGAAGTCACAGATAAGGGGGATCCTGGATGGGAAGTCACAGATAAGAGGGATCCTGGATGGGAAGTCACAGATAAGGGGGATCCTGGATGGGAAGTCATAGATAAGGGGGATCCTGGATGGGAAGTCACAGATAAGGGGGATCCTGGATGGGAAGTCACAGATAAGGGGGATCCTGGATGGGAAGTCACAGATAAGGGGGATCCTGGGTGGGAAGTCACAGATAAGGGGGATCCTGGATGAAAGTCACAGATAAGGGGGATCCTGGATGGGAAGTCACAGATAAGGGGGATCCTGGATGGGAAGTCACAGATAAGGGGGGATCCTGGGTGGGAAGTCACAGATAAGGGGGATCCTGGATGGAAAGTCACAGATAATGGGGGATCCTGGATGGGAAGTCACAGATAAGGGGGATCCTTGATGAAAGTCACAGATAAGGGGGATCCTGGATGGGAAGTCACGGATAAGGGGGATCCTGGATGAGAAGTCACAGGTAAGGGGGATCCTGGATGGGAAGTCACAGATAAGGGGGGATCCTGGATGGGAAGTCAGAGATAAGGGGGATCCTGGATGGGAAGTCACAGATAAGGGGGGATCCTGGATGGGAAATCAAGGATAAGGGGGATCCTGGGTGGGAAGTTACAGATAAGGGGGATCCTGGGTGGGAAGTTACAGATAAGGGGGATCCTGGGTGGGAAGTTACAGATAAGGGGGATCCTGGATGGGAAGTCATAGATAAGGGGGATCCTGGATGGGAAGACACGGATAAGGGGGATCCTGGATGGGAAGACACGGATAAGGGGGATCCTGGATGGGAAGACACAGATAAGGGGGATCCTGGATGGGAAGTCACAGATAAGGGGGGATCCTGGATGGGAAGTCACAGATAAGGGGGATCCTGGATGGGAAGACACAGATAAGGGGGGATCCTGGGAGGGAAGTCACAGATAAGGGGGGATCCTGGGAGGGAAGTCACAGATAAGGGGGGATCCTGGATGGGAAGTCACAGATAAGGGGGGATCCTGGATGGGAAGTCACAGATAAGGGGGGATCCTGGGTGGGAAGTCATAGATAAGGGGGGATCCTGGATGGGAAGTCATAGATAAGGGGGATCCTGGATGGGAAGTCATAGATAAGGGGGATCCTGGATGGGAAGTCACAGATAAGGGGGATCCTGGATGGGAAGTCACAGATAAGGGGGATCCTGGATGGGAAGTCACAGATAAGGGGGATCCTGGATGGGAAGTCACAGATAAGGGGGGGATCCTGGATAAAAAGACAAATTAAAATCAGTATTTGTTGGTAAAAAATAATTTAAACCCTCAATGTCTCCCCTGCCCTCCAGAGCAGCACACCAAGTGCACATCACGCTTGGTTAGCTACTTCCCTGGCTTGGCATGACAGACTGTAATTCTAGATTTCTGGTGGGCCTTTGGGGGGGGGGAGGTAAAACCACAGCTCAGCTGTCTTTTTTTTTTTTTTTTTTAAGAGCCCTTAAATCTAGATTACACTAGCGTCAGCTGGGGATCGCTTTTCATAGGGTGTTTGAAGGCAAGGGAGCGCCATGTTACCTCCTCACCTCCTATTTTAAACCCTTAAAGCCTGCACCACTGCAACCGCATGCACTGGACGCAGCTGGGGGGCAGTTGTGGCACATCCCCATTCATGGCTCAGGTTCGGAGGGCGGTAATGAAACAGGGGCTTAATTCTTCCTGCGAAGCCGAGGATCACAGCAGTGGCATGTGTAACTCCCTGTCTGCTGCCTTTGTAGCATAAGGGGGGGGGGGCAGTAAAAACGCAGCTCAACATAGGCATCTGGCACTTCTAGAAGAGTAAAAAAATCTCTTCTCAGCTGATCGGCAGCCGGATTTATTTTTGTTAAAAGGTTGCATGCTAAAGAAAAAAGCGGTTGTAAAAAAAGTAAAATAAACAGAAAATAAATCTTAGCCTTTTCAGGAACATGCAGGGACCTCGCCTTACTTAGTCTTTTGCACAGGGCCCCCTTTAGAAATCATGGGGCCCCATACAGTCTGCCTACCAGGACCCTTCCTCCCCTGCTCGGTGCAGCAGTTGCTGCTGATGTGTGTGAAATGTGCGGCCGCAGCATGTAGGGGCAGTGTAGGTCAGTGAGTGGTATGTAGGGGAAGTGTAGGTCAGTGAGAGGTATGTAGGGGCAGTGTAGGTCAGTGAGAGGTATGTAGGGGCAGTGTAGGTCAGTGAGAGGTATGTAGGGGTAGTGTAGGTCAGTGAGAGGTATGTAGGGGCAGTGTAGGTCAGTGAGAGGTATGTAGGGGCAGTGTAGGTCAGTGAGAGGTATGTAGGGGAAGTGTAGGTCAGTGAGAGGTATGTAGGGGCAGTGTAGGTCAGTGAGAGGTATTTAGGGGCAGTGTAGGTCAGTGAGCGGTATGTAGGGGCAGTGTAGGTCAGTGAGAGGTATGTAGGGGAAGTGTAGGTCAGTGAGAGGTATGTAGGGGCAGTGTAGGTCAGTGAGAGGTATGTAGGGGAAGTGTAGGTCAGTGAGAGGTATGTAGGGGCAGTGTAGGTCATTGAGAGGTATTTAGGGGCAGTGTAGGTCAGTGAGAGGTATTTAGGGGCAGTGTAGGTCAGTGAGAGGTATTTAGGGGCAGTGTAGGTCAGTGAGAGGTATGTAGGGGCAGTGTAGGTCAGTGAGAGGTATATAGGGGAAGTGTAGGTCAGTGAGAGGTATGTAGGGGCAGTGTAGGTCAGTGAGAGGTATGTAGGGGAAGTGTAGGTCAGTGAGAGGTATGTAGGGGCAGTGTAGGTCAGTGAGAGGTATTTAGGGGCAGTGTAGGTCAGTGAGAGGTATTTAGGGGCAGTGTAGGTCAGTGAGAGGTATTTAGGGGCAGTGTAGGTCAGTGAGAGGTATGTAGGGGCAGTGTAGGTCAGTGAGAGGTATATAGGGGAAGTGTAGGTCAGTGAGAGGTATGTAGGGGCAGTGTAGGTCAGTGAGAGGTATTTAGGGGCAGTGTAGGTCAGTGAGCGGTATGTAGGGGCAGTGTAGGTCAGTGAGAGGTATGTAGGGGAAGTGTAGGTCAGTGAGAGGTATGTAGGGGAAGTGTAGGTCAGTGAGCAGTATGTAGGGGCAGTGTAGGTCAGTGGGCGGTATGTAGTGTCAGTGTAGGTCAGTGAGAGGTATGTAGGGGCAGTGTAGGTCAGTGAGAGGTATGTAGGGGAAGTGTAGGTCAGTGAGAGGTATGTAGGGGCAGTGTAGGTCAGTGAGAGGTATGTAGGGGAAGTGTAGGGCAGTGAGAGGTATGTAGGGGAAGTGTAGAGCAGTGAGAGGTATTTAGGGGCAGTGTAGGGCAGTGAGAGGTATGTAGTGTCAGTGTAGACCAGTGAGCAGTATGTAGGGGCAGTGTAGGTCAGTGAGAGGTATGTAGGGGCAGTGTAGGTCAGTGAGAGGTATGTAGGGGCAGTGTAGGGCAGTGAGAGGTATGTAGGGGAAGTGTAGGGCAGTGAGAGGTATGTAGGGGCAGTGTAGGGCAGTGAGGGGTATGTAGGGGCAGTATAGGGCAGTGAGGGGTATGTAGGGGCAGTATAGGGCAGTGAGGGGTATGTAGGGGCAGTATAGGGCAGTAAGGGGTATGTAGGGGCAGTATAGGTCAGTGAGCGGTATGTAGGGGCAGTGTAGGGCAGTGAGAGGTATGTAGGGGCAGTGTAGGGCAGTGAGGGGTATGTAGGGGCAGTATAGGGCAGTGAGGGGTATGTAGGGGCAGTATAGGGCAGTGAGGGGTATGTAGGGGCAGTATAGGGCAGTAAGGGGTATGTAGGGGCAGTATAGGGCAGTGAGCGGTATGTAGGGGCAGTGTAGGGCAGTGAGAGGTATGTAGGGGCAGTGTAGGGCAGTGAGGGGTATGTAGGGGCAGTATAGGGCAGTGAGGGGTATGTAGGGGCAGTATAGGGCAGTGAGGGGTATGTAGGGGCAGTATAGGGCAGTAAGGGGTATGTAGGGGCAGTATAGGGCAGTGAGCGGTATGTAGGGGCAGTGTAGGGCAGTGAGCGGTATGTAGGGGCAATGTAGGGCAGTGAGAGGTATGTAGGGGCAGTGTAGGGCAGTGAGCGGTATGTAGGGGCAGTATAGGGCAGTGAGGGGTATGTAGGGGCAGTATAGGGCAGTGAGGGGTATGTAGGGGCAGTATAGGGCAGTGAGGGGTATGTAGGGGCAGTATAGGGCAGTAAGGGGTATGTAGGGGCAGTATAGGGCAGTGAGCGGTATGTAGGGGCAGTGTAGGGCAGTGAGCGGTATGTAGGGGCAATGTAGGGCAGTGAGAGGTATGTAGGGGCAGTGTAGGGCAGTGAGCGGTATGTAGGGGCAATGTAGGGCAGTGAGAGGTATGTAGGGGCAGTATAGGGCAGTGAGCAGTATGTAGGGGCAATGTAGGGCAGTGAGCCCCCACTCTGGAGGAAGGAGCACAGGGGGCAGCTTTGGATAGCACCATTGTCAGTCTGGTGAAGGGGGGAGAGTGTTAGGTGGACTAGCAGATTTAAACACACTAACAAATTGAAGCCACACTCCATCTAATACTTGAGTTACCATAACAGTTTTTTTTTTTTTTTGAGGGGAGGATAAAGCAATAAATAAAAGCCGATCATTGTCACCACCCCTGACAGCGGCAAATGGTGCGTCTCAACACTCTGCAGGACAGCCTGTTCTCTTGAAAAAAAACAACAGACTCGCTGGCCAGATCGTCCACTGAAAAAAAAGGAAAGGAATCCTAAAAAAGAAAACAAATGCAGCCGTCACATCTAAGAATGGGTGAGCTGCAACGTAATAATTGTTGGTCTTTTGGGGTTAGTACCTCTTGAAGCTTTATTGTTGCTCTGATTTGTTGTTGTCGTTGTTGTCGTTGTTGTTGTTGTCATTGTTGTCGTTGTTGTCGTTGTTGTTGTTGTTGTCGTTGTTGTCGTTGTCGTCGTTGTCGTTGTTGTCGTTGTTGTTGTCGTTGTTGTCGTTGTTGTCGTCGTTGTCGTTGTTGTCGTTGTTGTTGTCGTTGTTGTCGTTGTTGTTGTCGTTGTTGTCGTTGTTGTTGTTGTCGTTGTCGTTGTTGTTGTTGTTGTCGTTGTCGTTGTTGTCGTTGTTGTTGTTGTCGTTGTCGTCGTTGTCGTCGTTGTTGTTGTCGTTGTCGTTGTTGTTGTCGTTGTTGTCGTTGTTGTTGTTGTTGTTGTCGTTGTCGTTGTTGTCGTTGTCGTCGTTGTCGTCGTTGTCGTCGTTGTTGTCGTCGTTGTCGTTGTTGTTGTTGTTGTCGTTGTTGCTGCACGACTCCGCTGGCTCTCTTATAGCAAGGTGCGTATTTTTAGGATCTGTGATGAAATGAGAATCGTTGATGATTTCGGCTCTCCAGAGCTTCAGCAATCTATAGAATAATAAGGTGACGCGGTTAAGGACCCTCGCTGTTATTTTTCAATCTGCGGTGCAACAAAGTCGGATCTGCGTTGCGTTCCGGAACCTTCATTATAGCACGCTCTGGCCGCAGCTGCCGCGCTCACTGCCAGGCTCTCCAAATTAAATGAACATCATTTCTTGCAGCCGCGCCTTCACAGTCAATCACTTCTCGGCGGATCATCAATAAAGGACGCGTTCGCCGGACATGTCCTCGCAGCAAGCAAGCTAGCCTCCCGATGTGCTGGCTGGACATGTCCTCGCAGCAAGCAAGCTAGCCTCCCGATGTGCTGGCTGGACATGTCCTCGCAGCAAGCCAGCCTCCCGACACGTTTGCCAGACATGTCCTCGCAGCAAGCCAACCTCCCATGCACTCGCCGGACATGTCCTCGCAGCAAGTCAACCTCCCGATGCGCTCCCCGGACATGTCCTCGCAGCAAGCCAACCTCCCGATGCGCTCCCCGGACATGTCCTTGCAGCAAGTCAACCTCCCGATGCGCTCCCCGGACATGTCCTTGCAGCAAGCCAACCTCCCATGCACTCGCCGGACATGTCCTCGCAGCAAGCCAACCTCCCATGCACTCGCTGGACATGTCCTCGCAGCAAGTCAACCTCCCGATGCGCTCCCCGGACATGTCCTCGCAGCAAGTCAACCTCCCGATGCGCTCCCCGGACATGTCCTTGCAGCAAGTCAACCTCCCACGCGTTCGCCGGACATGTCCTCGCAGCAAGCCAACCTCCCGACACGCTCACCGGACATGTCCTCGCAGCAAGCCAACCTCACGACACGCTCACCGGACATGTCCTCGCAGCAAGCCAACCTCGCAACGCGCTCACCGGACATGACCTGCAGCAAGCCAATCTCCAAGACTCCAGATTCTGGATTGTAAGGGCGATATGTACTACACAGACTCCATGCAGTCTGTAAAGACTGAGATGAGGATTCATATTGGGGGGAACCTCTTGGGGTGGGGGAATCGAGGATGGAAAAAGATCTGGGGGTCCTAGTAGATGACACTCAGCAATGGCATGCAATGCCAAGCTGCAGCCAGCAGAATATTTTCATGTATTAAAAAGGGGATTTATAGGGGTTGATTTACTAAAGGCAAATAGACTGTGCACTTTGCAACAAGCAGTTGCACTCTGCTGCAAGGGCAGTTGCTCCAGGGCTTAGTAAATGAGCTTCTGACTTCCATCATCTAATCACCTGCAAGCAAAAATGTTTTTTTTTAATTTTCCTTGCAGGTGATTGCGTATTCTTTGCAAAGTGAAGCTTTACCTCATTTACTAAGCTGTGGAGCACGTGCCCTTGCAGGGGCACAGTCTATTTGCCTTTAGTAAATCAACCCCTATAATTACACCAGTCAACAAAAAAATCTGGTTCGCTACACATTTTGAGTATGCCGTCCAGTTCTGGTCACCAGTCCACCAGGAAGGATGTGCTGGAGCCTGGAAATGGAGAGAGTCCAGAGAAAGACAACAAAGCTAATAAGGGGGCTGGAGGGCCTCAGTTATGGGGAATGGAGGACCTCAATTATGAGGGATGGAGGATCTCAGTTATGGGGAATGGAAGACTTCAGTTATGGGGAATGGAGGATCTCAGTTATGGGGAGTGGAAGACCTCAGTTCTGGGGAATGGAGGACCTCAGTTATGTCGAATGGAGGACCTCAGTTATGGGGGATGGAGGAGCTCAGTTATGGGGGATGGAGGACTTCAGTTATGAGGGATGTAGGACCTCAGTTATGGGGATGGAAGATCTCAGTTATGGGGAAAGGAGGACATCAGTTGTGGGCATGGAGGACATCAGTTATGAGGGATGGAGGACCTCAGGTATGTGGAATGGAGAACCTTAGTTATAGGGATGGAGGATCTCAGTTATGGGAAATGGAGGACCTCAGGTATCGGGAATGGATGACCTCAGGTATCGGGAATGGAGGACCTCTGTTATGGGGATGGAGGACTTCAGTTATGGGGGATCTATGACCTCAGTTATGGGGATTGGAGGACCTCAGTTATGAAGAATGGAGGACCTCAGTCAGAGGCAGACTGACAACTCATAGGGCCTCTGGACAATAAGGGATCATGTGGCCCCTGTGTCCTTGCCCACACCCAAAAAAGCCTATGAAAAAGCCAATGAAAGGTACCAGGGGCATCTCATGGGGCCCCCTACTGACCCCGGGACCTCGGGCAGTGCCCGAGTGCTCGAATGGTCAGTCCGCCCCTGACCTCAGTTATGGGGATGGAGGACATCAGTTATGGGGGATGGAGGACCTCAGTTATGAGGGATCATCTCAGTTATGGGGATGAAGGACCTCAGTTATAGGGGATGGAGGATCTCAGTTATGGGGAATGAAGGACCTCAGTTATGGGGAATGGAGGACCTCAGTTATAGGGGATGGAGGACTTTGACCCAGTTAGCAAGAGAGAGACCACTTTGACTCAGTTGGCAAGATAGGGATCACCTTGACTCAGTTGGCCAGAGAGGGATCACTTTGACTTGTTTGGCCAGACAGGGATCACTTTGATGCAGTTGGCCAGAGAGTTATCACTTTGACTAAGTTGGCCAGAGAAGGATCACATTCATGCAGTTGGGTGGAGAGGGATCATGTTTCCTCCCACACTCCAAAGACATGCTGGGAGGTTAATTGCCCCTAGTATGTGTATGTATGAATGTGAGTTAGGGACCTTAGATTGTACACCCCTTGAGGGTTAGGGACCTTAGATTGTACGCCCCTTGAGGGTTGGGGACTGATGTGAATGTACAATATATATGTAAATGCATAAATTGACGGCACTATATAAGTACCTGAAATAAATAAAAAAAATTATAAATATATATATATTTAAAATATATGTTTCAAATATAAATCAAATAATGACAAAGTCCATAGCATGCAACCCGTGAAGTCGTAATAAGCAGCGAAATACTGCAGACGTCATTGGAAGGAATAGACGAGGTGCGCGAGAGCCACCCTTCCCTGTGCTGGAGTCTGGCCGACGACGACCAGCAACAAAAAGATGGTCTATTTTCCGCATCCAGCATTTCTATTTCTGCGACAGAGCGAGGAAAAGCCGGTTTGATTCTCGGGTATACAAGTAATGAAAGAGACACACGAGGCGATCTCAAGCTGAGAGTATTCATCGGGGACGTATTATTACACATTATGAAAATTCATGCCTTCCTCAGGCACAAGGGGAAGATTTTACATTTGACTTGACATAAAAAAAATAAATCTCAGAGAAGCTTTCAGAGCAATGTGTTTAATTGTAGAAGGAAGGCTCCGTCCCTGGACTTGTCATTCCGGAAAGTACAATAGATGTCGGTAATATGCACACGGTTATTTTTATTTCTACTTTTTCCTCTTTATTCGATTTAGCCGAGGCAGGAGCGACTGAGATACTCACATGGGGATCATTAATCTCTGGGTGTAAACGGATTAGCCCTGCGCCCTATTTCTATGGAGGATTGAATGTTGCAGAATGGAAGGCGGATGTATGATCTGTTCACAAGTCCATGGGAGGCGGATGTATGATCTGATCACAAGTCCATGGAAGGCGGATGTATGATCTGTTCACAAGTCCATGGGAGGCGGATGTATGATCTGTTCACAAGTCCATGGGAGGCGGATGTATGATCTGTTCACAAATCCATGGGAGGCGGATGTATGATCTGTTCACAAGTCCATGGGAGGCGGATGTATGATCTGTTCACAAGTCCATGGGAGGCGGATGTATGATCTGTTCACAAGTCCATGGGAGGCGGATGTATGATCTGTTCACAAGTCCATGGGAGGCGGATGTATGATCTGTTCACAAGTCCATGGGAGGCGGATGTATGATCTGATCACAAGTCCATGGGAGGTGGATGTATGATCTGTTCACAAGTCCATGGGAGGCGGATGTATGATCTGTTCACAAGTCCATGGGAGGCGGATGTATGATCTGTTCATAGCTCCATGGAAGGTGGATGTATAATCTGTTCACAACTCCATGGAAGGAGGATGTATGATCTGTTTATAACTCCATAGAAAGCGGATGTATGATCTGTTCATAACGCCATGGCAGGTGGATATATGATGTGTTCACAATTCCCTGGAAGGTGGATGTATGATGTGTTCACATCTCCATGGAAGGCGGATGAATGATCTGTTTATAACTCCATGGCAGGTGGATGTATGATGTGTTCATAACGCCATGGAAGGTGGATGCATGATCTGTTCATAACTCCATGGCAGGTGGATGTATGACGTGTTCACAACTCTGTGGAAGGAGGATGTATGATCTGTTCATAGCTCCATGGAAGGCGGATGTAAAATGTGTTCATAATGCCATGGAAGGTGGATGTATGATCTGTTCACAACTCCTTGGAAGGCGGATGTATGATGTGTTCATAACTCCATGGCAGGTGGATGTCTGATGTGTTCACAACTCTGTGGAAGGAGGATGTATGATGTGTTCATAACGCCATAGAAGGGGGATGTATGATCTGTTCACAACTCCTTGGAAGGTGGATGTATGATGTGTTCACAACTCCATGGAAGCCGGATGTATGATCTGTTCATAACTCCATGGAAGGTGGATGTATGATGTGTTCACAACTCCATGTAAGGTGGATGTATGATGTGTTCACAACTCCAAGGAATGTGAATGTATGATGTGTTCATAACTCCATGGAAGGTGGATGTATGATGTGTTCACAACTCCGTGTAAGGTGGATGTATGATGTGTTCACAACTCCATGGAAGGTGAATGTATGATGTGTTCACAACTCCATGGAAGGTGGATATATGATGTGTTCACAACTCCATGTAAGAGGGGATGTATGATGTGTTCACAATTCCTTGGAAGGTGGATGTATGATGTGTTCACATCTCGATGGAAGGCGGATGTATGATCTGTTCATAACTCCATGGAAGATGGATGTGTGATGTGTTCACAACACCATGGAAGATGGATGTGTGATGTGTTCACAACACCATGGAAGATGGATGTGTGATGTGTTCACAACACCATGGAAGGCGGATGTATGATGTTCTCACAACTCCATGGAACTCAGATGTACGATCTGTTCATAACTCCATGCAGCTGAGATCGATATTTTCTATGTGAGGATCCACCTCTTGGCCATTTTCTGGCAGAATAAAAGTTGAAGGTCTGGCTAGACGAATGGCCATTTCCACGGC
>NW_028321417.1:52500-87379 GCF_062004578.1 Staurois parvus
ACTGTGTAGAGGGTGGGTTCATCTAATCCCTTCACTCAGGTCTCAGATTACACTCAGCTCCCTGCTCTTTGATGTGCAGTGTGCGCCATTAGATCCCCAGCCCTGCCTTTTGGAGCTCTGAAATGCTGTCTAAATTCTGGACTGTAGAGGAGAGCGGGCTGCAGATACACAGGTACAACGTCTGTAAGAGGATTTGCTTCATCTCTGTGTATCACCTGAGGCCAGTCACTTCACCGGGGATATGGAAGGGTGTAGAACTACTTTACCCCCCCCCCGCCCTCCAGAGGACCCCCCAAACCCGACCAGGCCATTTTTTTTGCGGTATGGCACCACATATACAACTGACAATTGCGCGGTCGTGCAACGCCGCACCCAAATTACATTTACGGCCATTTTTCCCCACAAATAGATTTTTTTTTCGGTGGTATTTGATCGCCTTTACAGTTTTTTTTTTTTTGCGCTATTAAAAAAAAGCCTGATAATTTGGAGAAAAAAATATTTTTCATTTTTTCCTATTAAACATATCCAGTAAAAAAAATTTAAAAAATCAAATTTCGTCATAAATTTCGACCAAAATGTCTTCGTAAAAAAAAAAAAAAATCCCAATACGGTGGTATTTGATCGCCTGTGCGTTTTTTTTTTTTTGCGCTATAAAAAAAAAGACCGTCAATTTTGAGAAAAAAAATACATTTTCTGCTTTTTAAACATTTAAAAAATCTATTTTCGTCATTAATTATATATATATATTTCACTTTTTTTGCTATTAAACGTGTCCAGTAAAAATATTTAAAAAATTTAAATTTCCTTATAAATTTCGGCCAAAATGTATTCCGCTCCGTGTCTTCGCTAAAAAAAAATCCCGATATGTGTCAATTAATTGGTTTACGTGAAAGTTATAGCGTCTACAAATGGCGGTATAGATACTGGAATTTTTTAAAAAAAATTTCTTTTGCCAGTAATGGCGGCGATCAGCGACTTAAAAAAAAATCGATACTTTGGAGAAAAAAAATATTTTTCACTTTTTGCTATTAAACACATTCAGTAAAAAAATTATAAAAATTAAAATTTCGTTATAAATTTCGGCCAAAATGTATTCCGCTCCGTGTCTTCACTAAAAAAAAAATCAATAATTTGGGGTAAAAAAATGTTTTTCACTTTACTACTTAAATACTGGGATTTTTTTTTTCACTTTTTGCTATGAAACAGGTCCAGTAAAAAATTTAAATTTCATTATAAATTTAAGCCAAAATGTATTCCGCTCCGTGTCTGAGAAGGAGCTTTCTTTCGGCACTATAAAAAAAAAAAAGACCGTCAATTTTGAGAAAAAAAACTATATTTTTTTTGCTTTTTAAACATTTAAAAAATCTATTTTCGTCATTAATTTAGGTCAAAATGTATTCCGCTCCATGTCTTTTAAAAAAAAATCCCAATATGTGTAAATTAATTGGTTTACGTGAAAGTTATAGCATCTACAAATGGCGGTATAGATACTGGAATTTTTCTAAAAAAATTTTTTACTAGTAATGGCGGCGATCAGCGACTTAAAAAAAATTGATAATTTAGAGAAAAAAATATTTTTCACTTTTTGCTATTAAACGTGTCCAGTAAAAAAATTTTAAAAATTCAAATTTTGTTATAAATTAAATGTATTCCGCTCCGTGTCTTCTCTAAAAAAAAATCAATAATTTGGGGGAAAAAAAATATTTTTCACTTTACTACTTAAATACTGTGATTTTTCTTTTTTTTTCACTTTTAGCTATGAAACAGGTCCAGTAAAAAATTCAAATTTCATTATAAATTTAAGCCAAAATGTATTCCGCTCCGTGTCTTCGCTATAAAAATAAATTCCGATACGTGGAAATTAATTGGTTTTTTAAAAACATTTTTTTTACTAGTAATGGCAGCGATCAGCGACTTAAAAAAAAAAAATCGATAATTTGGAGAAAAATTTTTTTTTCACTTTTTACTATTAAACGTGTCCAGTAAAAAATTTTAAAAATTCAGATTTCGTTATAAATTTCGGCCAAAATGCATTCTGCTTCGTGTTTTCGCTAAAAAAAAATTCCCAATCTGTGTAAATTAGTTGGTTTACGTGAAAGTTATAGCGCCTACAAATGGCGGTATAGATACTGGAATTTTTAAAAACTTTTTTATTAGTAATGGCAGCGATCAGCAAGTTAAAAAAAAATCGATAATTTGGAGGAAAAAAAATATTTTGGACTTTTTGCTATTAAACGTGTCCAGTAAAAAAATTTAAAAAATTAAAATTTTGTTATAAATTTTTTCCAAAATGGATTCTGCTCTGTGTCTTCGCTAAAAAAAAAAAATCAATAATTTGGGGGAAAAAAATATTTTTCACTTTACTACTTAAATACTGTGATTTATCTTTTTTTTTTTTCACTTTTTGCTATGAAACAAGTCCAGTAAAAAATTCAAATTTCATTATAAATTTAAGCCAAAATGTATTCCGCTCCGTGTCTTCGCTAAAAAAAAAAAATCCTGATATGCGTCAATTAATTGGCTTAGGTGAACGTTATAGTGTCTACAAATGGCGGTAGAGATACTGGAATTTTTTAAAACTTTTTTTACTAGTAATGGCACCGATCAGCGACTTAAAAAAAAAAATCAATAATTTGGAGAAAAAAAAATATTTTTCACTTTTTGCTATTAAACGTGTCCAGTAAAAATTTTTTAAAAATTCTAATTTTTAATTAAAAAAAAATCCCAATACGTGTAAATTAATTGGCTTACATGAAAATTATAGTGTCTACAAATGGCAGAATATATACTGTAATTTAAAAAAAAAAATTTTTTATTAGTAATGGCAGCGATCAGCGACTTAAAAAAAAAATATCGATAATTTGTAGAAAATTTTTTTTTCACTTTTTACTATTAAACGTGTCCACTAAAAAAATTTTACAAATTCAAAATTCGTTATAAATTTTGGCCAAAATGTATTCCGCTCCGTGTCTTCGCTAAAAAAAAATCCCGATACATGTCAATTAATTGGCTTGCGTGAAAGTTATAGCGCCTAAAAATGGCGGTAGAGATACTGGGATTTTTAAAAACATTTTTTTACTAGAAATGGCAGCGATCAGCGACTTAAAAAAAATCAATAATTTAAAGAAAAAAAAATATTTTTCACTTTTTGCTATTAAACGTGTCCAGTAAAAAAATTTAAAAAATTAAAATTTCGTTATAAATTTCGGCCAAAATGTATTCCGCTCCGTGTCTTCGCTAAAAAGAAAAATAAATAATTTGGGGGGAAAAAAATATTGTTCACTTTACTACTTAAATACTGTGATTTATCTTTTTTTCACTTTTTGCTATGAAACAAGTCCAGTAAAAAATTCAAATTTCATTATAAATTTAAGCCAAAATGTATTCCGCTCCGTGTCTTCGCTAAAAAAAAAAAATCCCAATCTGTGTCAATTAATTGGTTTATGTGAAAGTTATAGCGTCTACAAATGGCGGTAGAGATACTGGAATTTTTAAAAACATTTTTTTACTAGTAATGGCAGCGATCAGCGACTTAAAAAAAAATCGATAATTTGGAGAAAAAAAAATATTTTGGACTTTTTGCTATTAAACATGTCCTGTAAAAATTTTTTTAAAATTAAAATTTTTAATTTGAAAAAAAATCCCAATACGTGTAAATTAATTGACTTACATGGAAATTATAGTGTCTACAAATGGCAGAATATATACAGGAATTTTTTTTAAAAATTTTTTTATTAGTAATGGCAGCGATCAGCAACTTAAAAAAAATCGGTAATTTGGAGAAAATTTTTTTTTTCACTTTTTGCTATTAAACGTGTCCAGTAAAAAAATTTTAAAAGTTCAAATTTCGTTATAAATTTCGGACAAAATGTATTCCGCTCCAAGTCTTCGCTAAAAAAAAAATCCCGATGCGTGGAAATTAATTGGTTTACGTGAACGTTTTAGCGCCTACAAATGGCGGTATAGACACTGGAATTTTTAAAAACATTTTTTTATTAGTAATGGCGGTGATCAGCGACTTATAAAAAAATCGATAATTTGGGGAAAAAATAATATTTTGGACTTTTTGCTATTAAAAACGTCCAGTAAAAAATTTTTAAAAATTCAAATTTCGTTATAAATTTCAGGCAAAATGTATTCCGCTCCGTGTCTTCGCTAAAAAAAAATCCCGATACGCGTCAACAAATGGCGGTATAGATACTGGATTTTTTTTCTTTTTTATTAGTAATGGCAGCAATCAGCGACTTAAAAAAAAATCGATAATTTGGAGAAAAACATTTTTTTTCACTTTTTGTTATTAAATGTGTCCAGTAAAAAAATTCAAATTTCATTATAAATTTAAGCCAAAATGTATTCCGCTCCGTGTCTTCGCTAAAAAAAAAAATCCCAATCTGTGTCAATTAATTGGTTTATGTGAAAGTTATAGCGTCTACAAATGGCGGTAGAGATACTGGAATTTTTAAAAACATTTTTTTACTAGTAATGGCAGCGATCAGCGACTTAAAAAAAATCGATAATTTGGAGAAAAAAAAATATTTTGGACTTTTTGCTATTAAACATGTCCTGTAAAAATGTTTTTAAAATTAAAATTTTTAATTTGAAAAAAAATCCCAATACGTGTAAATTAATTGACTTACATGGAAATTATAGTGTCTACAAATGGCAGAATATATACAGGAATTTTTTTTAAAATTTTTTTTATTAGTAATGGCAGCGATCAGCAACTTAAAAAAAATCGGTAATTTGGAGAAAATTTTTTTTTTCACTTTTTGCTATTAAACGTGTCCAGTAAAAAAATTTTAAAAGTTCAAATTTTGTTATAAATTTCGGACAAAATGTATTCCGCTCCAAGTCTTCGCTAAAAAAAAAATCCCGATGCGTGGAAATTAATTGGTTTACGTGAACGTTTTAGCGCCTACAAATGGCGGTATAGACACTGGAATTTTTAAAAACATTTTTTTATTAGTAATGGCGGTGATCAGCGACTTAAAAAAAAATCGATAATTTGGGGAAAAAATAATATTTTGGACTTTTTGCTATTAAAAACGTCCAGTAAAAAATTTTTAAAAATTCAAATTTCGTTATAAATTTCAGGCAAAATGTATTCCGCTCCGTGTCTTCGCTAAAAAAAAATCCCGATACGCGTCAACAAATGGCGGTATAGATACTGGATTTTTTTTCTTTTTTATTAGTAATGGCAGCAATCAGCGACTTAAAAAAAAATCGATAATTTGGAGAAAAACATTTTTTTTCACTTTTTGTTATTAAATGTGTCCAGTAAAAAAATTCAAATTTCATTATAAATTTAAGCCAAAATGTATTCCGCTCCGTGTCTTCGCTAAAAAAAAAAAATCCCAATCTGTGTCAATTAATTGGTTTATGTGAAAGTTATAGCGTCTACAAATGGCGGTAGAGATACTGGAATTTTTAAAAACATTTTTTTACTAGTAATGGCAGCGATCAGCGACTTAAAAAAAAATCGATAATTTGGAGAAAAAAAAATATTTTGGACTTTTTGCTATTAAACATGTCCTGTAAAAATTTTTTTAAAATTAAAATTTTTAATTTGAAAAAAAATCCCAATACGTGTAAATTAATTGACTTACATGGAAATTATAGTGTCTACAAATGGCAGAATATATACAGGAATTTTTTTAAAAATTTTTTTTATTAGTAATGGCAGCGATCAGCAACTTAAAAAAAATCGGTAATTTGGAGAAAATTTTTTTTTTCACTTTTTGCTATTAAACGTGTCCAGTAAAAAAATTTTAAAAGTTCAAATTTCGTTATAAATTTCGGACAAAATGTATTCCGCTCCAAGTCTTCGCTAAAAAAAAAATCCCGATGCGTGGAAATTAATTGGTTTACGTGAACGTTTTAGCGCCTACAAATGGCGGTATAGACACTGGAATTTTTAAAAACATTTTTTTATTAGTAATGGCGGTGATCAGCGACTTAAAAAAAAATCGATAATTTGGGGAAAAAATAATATTTTGGACTTTTTGCTATTAAAAACGTCCAGTAAAAAATTTTTAAAAATTCAAATTTCGTTATAAATTTCGGGCAAAATGTATTCCGCTCCGTGTCTTCGCTAAAAAAAAATCCCGATACGCGTCAACAAATGGCGGTATAGATACTGGATTTTTTTTTCTTTTTTATTAGTAATGGCAGCAATCAGCGACTTAAAAAAAAATCGATAATTTGGGGAAAATAAAATATTTTTCACTTTTTGCTATTAAATATGTCCAGTAAAAAATTCTAATTTTTCATTTGAAAAAAAATCCCAATACGTGTAAATTAATTGGCTTACATGAAAATTATAGTGTCTACAAACGGCGGAATATATACTGCAATTTTTTAAAAAAACTTTTATTAGTAATTGCGGCGATCAGCGACTTACAAAAAAATTGATAATTTGTAGAAAAAATTTTTTTTTCACTTTTTGCTATTAAACTGTAATTAATATTTTATTGGATGGAAGGTCACCTTCGGATTTCTCAAAAGCTAAATATCACCGGCAAGGAAATCAAAGGGGATTTCCTCCCTCGAAACAGTTCCTCTTTAATGAATTTAGAAACCACTTCTGATATCACGGCAGGAAGCAAGCAGATTATCAGCAAAGCCACGGGGGGGATCCACGGAATTATTCGATTGAGCGGTGTGAGAACGATGGATGCCAGCCGAGGTCTGAGTTCTTCTGCTGGGATAGGAGGGTGACATCAGATTATTGAGGTCGGGTTCCTCGCTGTGAGGTGGTGTTTAGGTGGTGAGGAGCCGGTGGTGCAGACCTTGCCTGGACTTGTTCGTGAAGGTTCTCATTTCTCCAGGTCATGGAAGGTCCACTACTAGCAATCCCATTTATCCAGGTCAGGGAAGGTCCACTACTAGCAATCCCATTTATCCAGGTCAGGGAAGGTCCACTACTAGCTGGTCCCATTTATCCAGGTCAGGGAAGGTCCACTACTAGCTGGTCCCATTTATCCAGGTCAGGGAAGGTCCAGTACTAGATGTTCCCATTTATCCAGGTCATGTAAGGTCCACTACTAGCTGGTACCGATTATCCAGGTCATGGAAGGTCCACTATTAGTTGGTCCCATTTATCCAGGTCATGGAAGGTCCACGACTAGCTGGTCCCATTTATCCAGGTCATGGAAGGTCCACGACTAGCTGGTCCCATTTATCTAGGTCATGGAAGGTCCACGACTAGCTGGTCCCATTTATCCAGGTCATGGAAGATCCACTACTTGCTGGTCCCATTTCTCCAGGTCATAGAAGATCCAGTAATAGCTGGTCCCATTTCTCCAGGTCATGGAAGGTCCACGACTAGCTGGTCCCATTTATCCAGGTCATGGAAGGTCCACTACTAGCTGGTCTCATTTCTCCAGGTCATAGAAGATCCAGTAATAGCTGGTCCCATTTCTCCAGGTCATGGAAGGTCCACGACTAGCTGGTCCCATTTATCCAGGTCATGGAAGGTCCACGAGTAGCTGGTCCCATTTATCTAGGTCATGGAAGGTCCACGACTAGCTGGTCCCATTTATCCAGGTCATGGAAGGTCCACTACTAGCTGAACCCATTTATCCAGGTCAGGGAAGGTCCACTACTAGCTGGTCCCATTTATCCAGGTCAGGGAAGGTCCACTACTAGCTGGTCCCATTTATCCAGGTCAGGGAAGATCCAGTACTAGCTGGTCCCATTTATCCAGGTCATGTAAGGTCCAATACTAGCTGGTACCGATTATCCAGGTCATGGAAGGTCCACTATTAGTTGGTCCCATTTATCCAGGTCATGGAAGGTCCACGACTAGCTGGTCCCATTTATCCAGGTCATGTAAGGTCCACGACTAGCTGGTCCCATTTATCCAGGTCATGGAAGGTCCACGACTAGCTGGTCCCATTTATCCAGGTCATGGAAGGTCCACGACTAGCTGGTCCCATTTATCCAGGTCATGGAAGGTCCACGACTAGCTGGTCCCATTTATCCAGGTCATGGAAGGTCCACTACTAGCTGGTCCCATTTCTCCAGGTCATGGAAGGTCCACGACTAGCTGGTCCCATTTATCCAGGTCATGGAAGGTCCACTACTAGCTGGTCCCATTTCTCCAGGTCATAGAAGATCCAGTAATAGCTGGTCCCATTTCTCCAGGTCATGGAAGGTCCACGACTAGCTGGTCCCATTTATCCAGGTCATGGAAGGTCCACGAGTAGCTGGTCCCATTTATCTAGGTCATGGAAGGTCCACGACTAGCTGGTCCCATTTCTCCAGGTCATGGAAGGTCCACGACTAGCTGGTCCCATTTATCCAGGTCATGGAAGGTCCACTACTAGCTGGTCCCATTTCTCCAGGTCATAGAAGATCCAGTAATAGCTGGTCCCATTTCTCCAGGTCATGGAAGGTCCACGACTAGCTGGTCCCATTTATCCAGGTCATGGAAGGTCCACGAGTAGCTGGTCCCATTTATCTAGGTCATGGAAGGTCCACGACTAGCTGGTCCCATTTATCCAGGTCATGGAAGGTCCACTACTAGCTGAACCCATTTATCCAGGTCAGGGAAGGTCCACTACTAGCTGGTCCCATTTATCCAGGTCAGGGAAGGTCCACGACTAGCTGGTCCCATTTATCCAGGTCATGGAAGGTCCACTACTAGCTGAACCCATTTATCCAGGTCAGGGAAGGTCCACTACTAGCTGGTCCCATTTATCCAGGTCAGGGAAGATCCAGTACTAGCTGGTCCCATTTATCCAGGTCATGTAAGGTCCACTACTAGCTGGTACCGATTATCCAGGTCATGGAAGGTCCACTATTAGTTGGTCCCATTTATCCAGGTCATGGAAGGTCCACGACTAGCTGGTCCCATTTATCCAGGTCATGTAAGGTCCACGACTAGCTGGTCCCATTTATCCAGGTCATGGAAGGTCCACGACTAGCTGGTCTCATTTATCCAGGTCATGGAAGGTCCACTACAAGCTGGTCCCATTTATCCAGGTCATGGAAGGTCCACGACTAGCTGGTCCCATTTATCCAGGTCATGGAAGGTCCACTACTAGCTGAACCCATTTATTCAGGTCATGGAAGGTCCACGACTAGCTGGTCCCATTTATCCAGGTCATGGAAGGTCCACTACTAGCTGAACTCATTTATCCAGGTCATGGAAGGTCCACTACTAGCTGGTCCCATTTATCCAGGTCAGGGAAGGTCCACTACTAGCTGGTCCCATTTATCCAGGTCAGGGAAGGTCCACTACTAGCTGGTCCCATTTCTCCAGGTCATAGAAGGTCCAGTACCAGCTGGTCCCATTTATCCAAACGTCCTGGACAGCTGGTGGTTATGGCAGGATCATGGCTGCAGCTCCACCGTAACGTTTAAAAGCGATCCGGACGGCTTTACAGCTGCCTGATCATGTTTACAGCGATTGGAATGTTTCCTCCTCCTCTTCCCGACACTGACTGTGATTGGTTCCTGGGCTCTTTCCGTTTCCCTAGGAGGCCTGGGACTGCTGTAAAGGGTCTGGATAGCTTCCCACAGAGGGGGTGGAGGAAGATCTGTTCCGCCATGTCCTCTGAGACATCGTCCATGATGAGGATTGTGTCACTTCCTGTTTCAGAGCTGTCATTTGCAGACTGTTACAGCCAGGAAAGCAGCTAATCAAGCACAATCTGTAATTGGTTAGCTGCTTTGGAGGGAAGGGGAGACACCGGGGGGGGGGGTCTAATAGACCCCTGATGTCTCCATAAAGAGGATCTGATACAGCCAGGGAAGCAGCTAACCAAGTATGATCTGAGAGATGTATTGCAATGTGATCTGCATCCAGTGGAGGCCAGAGGAGACATAGGGGGTCTTTTAGACCCTGCATGTCTCATTAAAGAGAACCTGTCACCAAAAAATCATCCCACGGGAGCTGGTCTTGTCTCCGCCCCTTTTTTGGGGGCGGGACACATAAAAATCAGGGGAAAATGTCACATTTGCTTCACAGTTTCCTCTCAGGAGCTCAGTGACTCCAAGCGTGGTCCCGTGATAGGTGGCCACCTGTGCAATAAGTCCATCCGTGACATTTCCTGGCTACTAAATATTCCACGCTCAACTGTTAGTGGGATTATAACAAAGTGGAAGCCACTGGGAACAACAGCAACTCAGCTACCAAGTGGTAGGCCACGTCACATGACAGGGCGGGGTCAGCACATGCTGAAGCGCACAGTGCGCAGAAGTCGCCAACTGTCTGCAGAGTCAATAGCTAAAGACCTCCAAACTTGGTGTGGCCTTCAGATGAGCCCAACAACAGTGTGTAGAGAGCTTCATGGAATGGGTTTCCATGGCCGAGCAGCTGCATCCAAGCCTTCCATCACCAAGTGCAATGCAAAGCGGCGGATGCCGTGGTGTAAAGCACGCCGCCACTGGACTCTAGAGCAGGGGAGACGTGTTCTCTGGAGTGACCAATCACGCTTCGCTGTCTGGCAATCCAATGGACATGTCTGGGTTTGGCGGTGGCCAGGAGAACGATATTTGCTTGACTGCATTGTGCCAAGTGTAAAGTTTGGTGGAGGGGGGATTATGGTGTGGGGTGGTTTTTCAGGGGTTGGACTTGGCCCCCTAGTTCCAGTGAAGGGAACTCTTAAGGTGACATTTTGGACAATTTCATGCTCCCAACTTTGTGGGAAGAGTTTGGGGATGGCCCCTTCCTGTTCCAACATGACTACGCACCAGTGCACAAAGCAAGGTCCATAAAGACATGGAGGAGCCAGTTTGGGGTGGAGGAACTTGACTGTCCTGCACAGAGTCCTGACCTCAACCCCATAGAACACCTTTGGGATGAATTAGAGCGGAGACTGCGAGCCAGGCCTCCTCCCCCGACATCAGTGCCTGACCTGACAAATGTGCTTCTGGAAGAATGGTCCAACCTTCCCATAGACACCCTACTAAACCTTGTGGACGGCCTTCCCAGAAGAGTTGAAGCTGTTATAGCTGCAAAGGGCGGGGCCAACTCAATATTGAACCCTACGGACTAAGACTGGGAGGTGCCATTAAAGTTTATGTGTGTGGAAAGGGCGGGGCCAACTCAATATTGAACCCTACGGACTAAGACTGGGAGGCCATTAAAGGTCATGTGCGTGGAAAGGCCGGCAGCCCAATACATTGGGTAATATATTGTATGCACTGAATTTTAATGGAGCACCACTAGCTTTCTCTCATTTGGGGTTCTTGGCAGATTGGGGACAAACTCCTGGTCAGCCAAGAGAGGGGCCCCGTGTGATGGGTTTAAGTGAGGTCTTGTTCTTGTTGGAAGCCACAAACATCTGACATTCCAGAGAACTTCCAAGCCCCCGAATGTATATACAACAAATGTGATGTGTGGACTTTGCAGAAAGCAGTCTGGAGCCCGGCAAGGTAAATAGTGAATAGAGGGGAGGAGTTAAAGAGCAAACAAAAGCTAAAATTAACAAGAAAAGAGCAAACAAGACACCTTCCGATGTACTATACATCCAACGTGGAGATTCACAGCAGTGTGACCACGGGCAAGATCAATGGCCAAACCAGCACACCCTCCATGTTCTCCCATTGGAGGGCGATCCATTGTGCTCCTCCTCCAGAATTGTATCAGCGCAGCCGTAACGGAAAACAAAATCCTTTATTGGAACCCCTTTAGAAAACAATGTAAGGCCGTCCAAAAAACACTCCTCTGTAGGACCCCATCCAACCCCTCACTGTACGACCTTGCACTGTGGTCTCTTCTGTCATAGGACCCTAGTGGTCTCTTCTGTCATAGGACCCTAGTGGTCTCTTCTGTCATAGGACCCTAGTGGTCTCTTCTGTCATAGGACCCTAGTGGTCTCTTCTGTCATAGGACCCTAGTGGTCTCTTCTGTCATAGGAAACTGGTGGTCTCTTCTATCATAGGAAACTGGAGGTCTCTTCTATCATAAGATCCTAGTGGTCTCTTCTGACATAGGACCCTAGTGGTCTCTTCCGTCATAGAAACCTAGTGGTCTCTTCTGTCATAGGACCCTAGTGGTCTCTTCTGTCATAGGACCCTAGTGGTCTCTTCTGTCATAGAAACCTAGTGGTCTCTTCTGTCATAGGACCCTAGTGGTCTTTTCTGTCATAGGACCCTAGTGGTCTTTTCTGTCATAGGACCCTAGTGGTCTTTTCTGTCATAGGACCCTAGTGGTCTTTTCTGTCATAGGACCCTAGTGGTCTTTTCTGTCATAGGACCCTCGTGGTCTCTTCTGTCATAGGACCCTAGTGGTCTCTTCTGTCATAGGACCCTAGTGGTCTCTTCTGTCATAGGACCCTGGTGGTCTCTTCTGTCATAGGACCCTGGTGGTCTCTTCTGTCATAGGACCCTGGTGGTCTCTTTTATCATAGGAACCTAGTGGTCTCTTTTATCATAAGATCCTAGTGGCCCCTTCTGTCATAACACCTTAGTAGTCTCTTCAGTCATATTTACTTGGTCTCTGTGACTGTACTCTCCATTGATTCGAATCTTACCTATCTCACCGCACCTTCAGTGTCACTTACAACTCTACTTCCTCCACTCCTACTCCTCTTACTGTTGGGGTCCCCCACGGTTCTGTCCTTGGACCTCTCCTACTCCTCTTACTGTCGGGGTCCCCCAAGGTTCTGTCCTTAGACCTCTCCTACTCCTCTTACTGTCGGGGTCCCCCACGGTTCTGTCCTTGGACCTCTCCTACTCCTCTTACTGTCGGGGTCCCCCAAGGTTCTGTCCTTAGACCTCTCCTACTCCTCTTACTGTCGGGGTCCCCCACGGTTCTGTCCTTGGACCTCTCCTACTCCTCTTACTGTCGGGGTCCCCCAAGGTTCTGTCCTTAGACCTCTCCTACTCCTATACTGTTGGGGTCCCCCACGGTTCTGTCCTTGGACCTCTCCTACTCCTCTTACTGTCGGGGTCCCCCAAGGTTCTGTCCTTAGACCTCTCCTACTCCTCTTACTGTCGGGGTCCCCCAAGGTTCTGTCCTTAGACCTCTCCTACTCCTCTCACTGTTGGGGTCCCCCAAGGTTCTGTCCTTGGACCTCTCCTATTCTCCATCTACACTTCTTCCCTGGGTCAGCTGATAGCTTCCCATGGCTTCCAATACCATTTCTATGCTGATGACACACAAATCTTTCTCTCTACTCCTCAGCTCACCCCATCAGTTTCCTCACATATCACCGATTTACTAACAGACATATCAGACCGGATGTCACACCCCTTCCTAAAACTCAATCTATCCAAAATTGAGCTCATAATATTACCTCCCCCACGTGCCTCTTCCCCTGATTTCTCGGTCAGGATCAATAGCACCACTATCATCCCATCCCTGATGCCAGGGTACGAGGGGGATCCCCGGATTCTGAACTATATTTTCAGGCCCACATCCAATCCCTGTCCATGCCTCTATTATCGGGAAGGTGCCCCATTTACGCCGCGCAGGCCGGCACGTCGCAGTATAACCGTGATGCGTCGTTAACGGAAAAAAAAACAAAGACATTATTCCTCCTGCAAAGTGCATCCTTCACCTCTGTCGTCTCGATATTCCCAGTTAAATGTCTCCTGTTCCATATCTGAGGTGAAAGAGCGAAGGGGGTCGGAGTGCGGCGATAGGAAGCTCCGTCTGCAAACGCGCCAGAGAGGAGCGGCGACGTAACAATAAATACATAGAAGGCCCGCCGGTGGTGATGGTGCTGAGGACCATGTTCCTGGGGCCATACTGAGCCCCCCCCTCTACGGGAGCGCGCCAACGCGCTAAAAGCACGGCCTGCGAAGTGTGAGAAGTCTGCGCTCAATCCTCAGCCACCGGGGACATATGGAACATAATCGCATTGTTGCTGCTAAAAGCATTTTTTTTTTTAATGTCAAGAAAAACATACGTGAGAGAAACGCGTGTAATCTGCTACACGTGAAGAGATGGAACCTCGCCCGGCTCTTCCTGGCTCTTCCCGCGCCTTTTATATGCTGACATGCAGAACCCGCAAATTGCTGCTTTTTTTACCTTCCTTCGTTACTGAGAGTCAGCAGCGCACTCTGAGCGTAGATGACAGGGACACCTAAACATGAGCCATGGGGCCCCGCGGTAAGGTGTTGATGTGGCCCCCCCCCAGCTAACTCCCCGTAGCAGCCGGCAGTGCCAACAGGTGTCATTGATCTTCACATAAGGTGGAACGAAATCAATCAACTCACCAACGTGATGAAGTCACATAACAAATGACAGCCACTTGGTACAATGTCCGGTGGGGGCCAATGGGCCCCGACGTCTACATAAGAACCATCCTAGGGCCAAATACAGCGGACGCGTTTTAAGGGCAGCCCCCTTCCTCAGAGCTGTACTGACAGGATCCTGCTATCATCTTGTATCCCCTGATGTCTCTGACAGATGATCAAAAACTATATCCCTGTATGTCTAATGCAGTCCTGATCCCAGAGTCTCTCCTCTACTATATCCCTGTATGTCTAATGCAGTCCTGATCCCAGAGTCTCTCCTCTGCTATATCCCTGTATGTCTAATAGAATCCTGATCCCAGAGTTTCTCCTCAGCCATAACCCTGTATGTCTAATGCAGTCCTGATCCAGGGGTTCTCCTCTGATATATCCCTGTATGTTTAATGCAGTCTCGATCCCAGAGCTTTTCCTCTGCTATATCCCTGTATGTCTAATGCAGTCCTGATCCAGGGGTTCTCCTCTGATATATCCCTGTATGTCTAATGCAGTCTCGATCCCAGAGTTTCTCCTCTGCTATATCCCTGTATGTCTAATAGAATCCCGATCCCAGAGTTTCTCCTCTGCTATATCCCTGTATGTCTAATAGAATCCCGATCCCAGAGTTTCTCCTCTGCTATATTCCTGTATGTCTAATGCAGTCTTGATCCAGGGGTTCTCCTCTGATATATCCCTGTATGTCTAATGCAGTCCTGGTCCCAGAGTTTTTCCTCTGCTATATCCCTGTAGGTCTAATGCAATCCCGATCCCAGAGTTTCTCCTCAGCTATAACCCTGTATGTCTAATGCAGTTCTGATCCCAGAGTCTCTCTTCTGCTATATCCCTGTATGCCTAATGCAGTCCTGATCCAGGGGTTCTCCTCTGATATATCCCTGTATGTCTAATGCAGTCTCGATCCCAAAGTTTCTCCTCTGCTATATCCCTGTATGTCTATTGCAGTCCTGATCCCAGAGATTCTCCTCTGCTATATCCCTGTATGTCTAATGCAGTCCTGATCCAGGGGTTCTCCTCTGATATATCCCTGTATGTCTAATGCAGTCTTGATCCCAGAGTTTCTCCTCTGCTATATCCCTGTAGGTCTAATGCAGTCCCGATCCCAGAGTTTTTCCTCTGCTATATCCCTGTAGGTCTAATGCGATCCCGATCCCAGGGTTTCTCCTCTGATATATCCCTGTATGTCTAATGCAGTTCCGATCCCAGAGTTTCTCCTCTGCTATATCCCTGTATGTCTAATGCAGTCCCGATCCCAGAGTTTCTCCTCAGCTCTATCAGGCATATTAATAATAATCATCATAAGAATTAGAACTATAATTATACATTTTAAGAGACTCCATAACTCTACACAGGCCATGTTCTAACATCTATGCTGGAGGACCTGTGTAGAAAAGAGGTATATACCTACCTATTTTCAGGCTGCTGTGGTCCAATCACGTGATCTCCCCTGTGTCAGCCAGAGGCAGGGGAGAGGAGGGAGCTCTTGATAACTGCTGGAATACCTGGGAGTGGTGACATCACCCGTATGGTACCATGGGCCATCCATTGCCAAAGCTCAACAGCAGTCAAACCAATGTGTTTCAGGGGCTTCAAAAGTCCCCCTTCATCAGGGTTCTATTTTTCGTGAAAACCAGTAATTCAGCATCTGAACCCAATCACATGACCGTTTTGACTGGCTATGGTTGTGGAATGCGATGTCCAACAAGCTCCAAGCCTTGACCTCAACCCTACTGAACACCTTTGGGATAATTTGGAATGCCAACTGTGAGCCAGTTTTTCTCATTCAACATCAGTAACTGACCCCCAAGATCTTTTTGATCTGATGGGAATTAGAAAAATTGACTCACAGTTGGCATTCCAATTCATCCCAATGGTGTTCAGTAGGGTTGAGGTCAGCACTTGGAACTTGTTGGATATCTCATTCCAAAACCATGACCTCCACTCTTCTGGGAAGGCTTTACACAAGATCTTGGAGGACAGATGCTGAAATTGAACGAGAAGACCTGGCTCATGATTGGTACTCAAATTCATCCCAAAGGTGTTCATTAGGGTTGAGGTCAGGGCTCTGTGCAGGACACTTGAGTTCCTCCACACCTGTAGGGTTGAGGTCCAAAGTTGTTCATTAGGGTTGCAGTCCAAAGGTGTACATTAGGGTCGAGGTCCAAAGTTGTTCAGTACGGTTGCAGTCCAAAGTTGTTCAGTACGGTTGAGGTCCAAAGTTGTTCAGTAGGGTTGAGGTCCAAAGGTGTTCAGTACGGTTTCAGTCCAAAGTTGATAAGTAGGGTTGAGGTCAAAAGGTGTTCAATGGAGCTGAGGATCAAAGTTGTTCAGTACGGTTTCAGTCCAAAGTTGATAAGTAGGGTTGAGGTCAAAAGGTGTTCAGTAGAGCTGAGGATCAAAGTTGTTCAGTAGGGTTGAGGTCCAAAGATATTCAATACGGTTGAGCTCCAAAGGTGTTCAGTAGGGTTGAGTTCCAAAGTCGTTCAGTAGGTTTGAGGTCCAAAGTTGTTCAGCAGGGCTGAGGATCAAAGTTTTTCAGCAGGGTTGAGGTCTGAAGTGGTTCAGCAGGGTTGAGGATCAAAGGTGTTCAGTAGGGCTGAGGTCTAAAGTTGTTCAGCAGGGTTAAGATTCAAAATTGTTCAGGAGGGTTGAGGATCAAAGTTGTTCAGGAGGGCTGAGGATCAAAGGTGTTCAGCAGGGTTGAGGTCCAAAGTTGTTCAGCAGGGTTGAGGTCCAAAGTGGTTCAGCAGGGTTGAGGTCCAAAGTTGTTCAGCAGGGTTGAGGTCCAAAGTGGTTCAGCAGTGTTGAGGTCCAAAGTTGTTCAGCAGGGTTGAGGTCCAAAGTTGTTCAGCAGGGTTGAGGTCCAAAGTTGTTCAGCAGGGTGGAGGTCCAAAGTGGTTCAGCAGTCTTGAGGTCCAAAGTGGTTCAGTAGGGTTGAGGATCAAAGTTGTTCAGCAGGGTTGAGGTCCAAAGTGGTTCAGCAGGGTTGAGGATCAAAGTTGTTTAGTAGGGTTAAGGATCAAAGTTGTTCAGTAGGGTTGAGGATCAAAGTTGTTCAATAGGGCTGAGGTCAGGGCTCTGTGCAGGCCACTTGAGTTCCTCCACACCAAACTGGACCACGATGCCAGGGCCATGGTCAGTAGGCAAGAGGCTAGCCTGCAGTCCCCTCCAAACGCCCCTGTTCCGGTTGGGTCTGTCACACCCCGTCTTTATGGAGCTGGCTTTGTACACAGGGGGACAGTCATGCTGGAACAAAAAAGGGTCTTCAGCAAACTGCTACCACAAGGTTGGAAGAGCACAATTGTCTACAATGTCGTTGTATGTTGGAGAATTACCGGGACCTTTCACTGGAGACACCTGAACTCCATCATTTGGAAGGGGGTTCACATTCTTTTGACCATACAGTGTATGGTTGCAATAGTCATTAAAAGAGGGTGCCTCATACTTTCGGTCATACGTTGTACATTTCGCTGAAAGAATAAAAAAAGATCCATACCTAATCTTGTTATGTCTCTGAGTGCACTTACATGGAGTATTATCGATCGAAGAGCAAAGCTTCGGCATTGCACGAAAAAAAAAGCCTCCATTGATATCTTAATAGCTGGAGCCCGCCATATCAATCATCTCATTGACTAAGGATCAGAAGAACGAAAAGTAAAGTGGAGGGTCTACTCTAAGTTCGGTTTCCAATCCTGAAGGACATGAAAGCGCCATAATGCATTCTGTAGAGAATTAGACCTACGACGGAGGTGGAGATGGACATCCCGAAGACCTTCACCGCTCAAAAATAATGTTTTCCAGCCACACTTTGTTTCAAGTCAACATTGAAAATACAAAGAGCCTCTCGGAGGTCAAGCCTACCCTGGTGATATTGACTGAAACCATCCTGAGGAACGGGAGGCTCAGATGATTGATTTTAGAGGAAGCAATCTAGGAGGCTGGTGGATGGTGTTTCAAGCAATTTTTAAATTCAATATTCCCACGTACCTGCTAAGTCAAACCCGTTCCGTATGAAAAAAAAAAGGTCTAATTATGCCGGAGAGCCTGAGTACCGAGTGACCTTGTTCTGATGTGCACTCCATGGAAACTCGATGCGCTCAATAACCAGCTCGCGTGTGCGCCCCTCCCCAACGGCGAGTGCAGAGCACACACGGTATATCACCTTCTTTTTTTGCAGTGAAGCCTTTAGAATATTTAACCACGCAGGGTGCACCGAGGACGGGTGGCCCGGACAGGGACAACGACGCTGGCCCCTTAGCGGTACAGGGCGCGCGCGCGCACGACTGCCAACTCCCGCCGTAATCGAACAAAGCGGAGGTTTGTCGATGCTTCATGGCCCGGACCCGCTGATCGGCTGTGTCCAATCACAACCCGGTGTAGTTGCAAAATCCCAACTCACACGTTCCTGTAGAGACCAACGGCTGGAAATAGAAACATCGACGGCACACTGGGTTTCTCCAAAACGGGTCCGAAGCAGGGACAGACTGACAACTCATGGGGCCCCTGAGCAATAGGGGATCATGGGGCCCCTGTATCCTTGCCCAAACTCAAAAAAGCCTATGAAAAAGGTACCAGGGGCATCTCATGGGGCCCCCTACTGACCCCGGGCCCTCGGGCAGTGCCCGAGTTTCCAATTGGTCAGTCCGCCCCTGCTCTCTACAGAGCCCTGTGATGGTGGGGGGTGAGCAATAACGACTAGACCTCTCTTAGCAACATCCAAGCAATGTCCTGGGAGTATTCCGGTCAGGCTTCAGGAGGTATGTAAATGGCCTACACCCAGGGGCGGACTGACCATTTGGAAACTTGGGCACTGCCTGAGGGCCCGGGGTCAGTAGGGGGCCCCATGAGATGCCTCTGGTACCTTTTTCATAGTTTTTTTTGAGTTTGGGCAAGGACACAGGGGCCCCATAATCCCCTATTGCCCGGGGGCCCCATGAGTTGTCAGTCCGCCCCTGTCATGCTGGAACACCATCTGTGACCCATCGGTCATTGTCATGCTGGAACACCCATCTATGACCCATCAGTCATTGTCATGCTGGAAGACCCAGCTACGACCCATCGGTCATCGTCATGCTGGAAGACCCATCTACGACCCATCGGTCATCGTCATGCTGGAACACCGATCTGTGACCCATCGGTCATTGTCATGCTGGAACACCCATCTACGACCCATGGGTCATTGTCATGCTGGAACACCCATCTGTGACCCATCGGTCATTGTCATGCTGGAACACCGATCCACGACCCATCGGTCATCGTCATGCTGGAACACCCATCTACGACCCATCTGTCATCGTCATGCTGGAACACCCATCTGTGACCCATCGTCATGCTGGAACACCCATCTATGACCCATCGGTCATTGTCATGCTGGAACACCCATCCATGACCCATCGGTCATTGTCATGCTGGAACACCCATCCACGACCCATCGGTCATCGTCATGCTGGAACACCCATCTGTGACCCATCGGTCATTGTCATGCTGGAACACCCATCTGTGACCCATCGGTCATCGTCATGCTGGAAGACCCATCCACGACCCATCTTCAGTGTTCTGGCTGAGGGAAGAAAGTTCTCATCCAAGATCTTACAGTACATGGCCCCATCCGTTGGCCCCTCAATGCGGCAAAGTCGGCCTGTACCTTTGGCAGAGAAACAGCCCCAAAGCATAATGTTTCCACCTCCGTGCTTGACTGTAGGGATGGTGTTCTTGGGGTCATAGTCAGCATGTTTCTTCCTCCAAACACTATGAGTCGAGTTAAGGCCAAAAAGCTCCATTTTGGTCTCATGTGACCACGCCACTTTCTCCAAATCCTTCTCTGAATCATTTAGATGTTCATTGGCAAACTTCAGATGGGTGTGTAGATGTGCCTTCTTGAGGAGGGGGACCTTAATTAAGTGTTCAGTATTCAGTCAGAGACAGATGTTCACCAATTAGCATCTGAAAGAACAGAGCAGCTTCTAGGCTGGAGGTGACACCTGGATGCCAATAAAACGTTGTCACCTATGTAGCCAGAGTTTGCCACCTTCTTGAAATCTAAAGGAAGAGCCCTAGCCAATTCGGCTTCAGGAAGCAGCAGACCAGGAGTGGCTCCGATCTGTCTGCCAGCTATAATTTATACTGGCAGATCAGAGGAATCTATTTAATCTCTCATAAAAGCTAAAATATTAGTTCCAGAGAGATGAAAATACTTCCTTCTGATTGGACACAATGTGGGCTACATCTGCATGTAAAACTGTATTTGTAGCCCCTGTGGAATCCCAGAGAAACGCAGAAAACAGTTATATGGCGCCTGATTGCGACAGCTGAACAGTGATTGGTACTGTCGCGATCGGACTGATGCGCTGGTGTCAGAAATTCTACCCCTGACTTGGTGATTCAAACCGTTCCTGGTCCAATCGACTTTGGGCACTTCAGTACCCGGAACGTCCTGTGGGCTGGTACAGGAACACCCGCCAGGGTTGATTGGCCAAGGGTTGATTGGCCAAGAGATTCTGTGGACAGGTGTCTTGTCGGTAGGAGCACCTTCTTCCATTGGCAGGACTGATCTGTGTACCACATGAGCCCAGAGCCGGTCTGCGGGAGCCAGAATCATTGCCTGCTGGTGGGGGATCAAATACTTATTTTACTCACTCAACTGCAACTCCATTTATAACATTTGTTCGTGTTTTTTCTGGATTTTTGGTCGATATTCTGTCTCTGTCATTTACAATACACCTAGGATAACAATTATAGACCCTCCATTCCTTTGTAAGTGGGCAAATGTACAAAATCTGCGGGGGAGCAAATCATTATTTTCCACCCCGTAGAGTACAGGGGCCCTTGTGGGCCTCCTCAGGGGGTCTGTATTTGTACAGGGGACCCTGTCAGAGTTTGGGGAATGGTCTGTATTTGTACAGGGGCTCCTCCCAGAGGCTGGGGGAGGGGTCAGTATTTGTACAGGGGCTCCTCCCAGAGGCTGGGGGAGGGGGTCAGTATTTGTACAGGGGCTCCTCCCAGAGGTTGGGGGTCAGTATTTGCACAGGGGCTTCTCCCAGAGGCTCGGGGAGGGGTCTGTATTTGTACAGGGGACCCTCTCAGAGGTTGGGGGTCTGTATTTGTACAGGGGCCCCTCTCAGAGGTTGGGGGTCTGTATTTGAACAGAGGGCCCTCTCAGAGGTTGGGGGAGGGGGGCAGTATTTGTACAGGGGCTTCTCCCAGAGGCTGGGGGAGGGGTATGTATTTGTACAGGTGCCCCTCTCAGAGGTTGGGGGTCTGTATTTGTACAGGGGCCCCTCTCAGAGCTTGGGGGTCTGTATTTGTACAGGGGCCCCTCTCAGAGGTTGGGGGTCTGTATTTGAACAGAGGGCCCTCTCAGAGGTTGGGGGTCTGTATTTGAACAGAGGGCCCTCTCAGAGGTTGGGGGAGGAGTCTGTATTTGTACAGGGGCTCCTCCCAGAAGCTGGGGGAGGGGGTCAGTGTTTGTACAGGGGGCCCTCTTAGAGGTTGGGGGAGGGGCCTGTATTTGTATAGGGGCCCTTCTTAGAGGTTGGGGGAGGGGACTGTATTTATACTGGGGCCCTTCTTAGAGGTAGGGGAATGTATTTGTACAGGGGCCCCTCTCCTGGTTGGGGGAGGGGTATGTATTTGTACAGGGGCCCCTCTCCTGGTTGGGGGAGAGGTCAGTATTTGTACAGGGGCCCCTGTGACCTCATAGGCTGGGGGAGGGGTCTGTATTTGTACATGGGCCCCTGTGGTCCCTCCCAGAGAACGGGGGAGGGGTCTGTATGTGTACTGTGGCCCCTGTGTAGGGCCCCAGTGATATCACCAGGTATCTCAGGCCCTCTGTCTACGCGGTGGGCGGAGTTTCCTTGGCTGTGTAGATTTGTGAATTGTCAATAAAGCTGTGCGGGGCGGAGGGACGTTCGGAAGCTGCGGCGGCCGGAAGTGGGGCGTGCCCTGTGTGTGTTGCCGGAAGTGGCGGAGAAAGAGAGAAGCGGGGATGCCGAAGGTGGTTTCCCGGTCGGTGGTGTGCTCGGACACCCGGGACAGGGAGGAGTACGATGATGGGGAGAAACCCCTCCATGTCTACTACTGTCTGTGCGGGCAGATGGTGCTGGTCCTGGGTGAGTGGGTCACAGGAATAGAGGGGGTCACCGGAATAGAGGGGGTCACACAGGAAGGGGGAGGGGATATCGCCTATAAACCATCATTATGTGTAAGATTACATTTCAGATTTTTATTTCTGCCTGTGACCCCCATTGGGGAGATTCTCCCTTACTTCCTGTCCCTGTGACACCCTTATAGGAAGTAAGCGGCATGGTTGGCACAGGAAGCCACAGGCAAAGGTGACAACATTGCCAGAATTTCTGTCCTTTCCCCTTATAATGATAAAAAAAAAGTTTTGTATGGTGGCTCCATTGTAGAGATTTACAGTCACTTCCTGCCCTGGTGACTCTTTTAACAGAAATGGGTTGTCACCGGGACAGGAAGTCACAGACAGCAGTGATAAGATTGCCAGAATTTCTGCCCTTTCTGCCGCTATGCTAACAAAAAAAAATATATTTTGTTTTTTTTTTCTCTGCTGGAGAGATTGACCCTCACTTCCTGTCCAGGTGACAACCTGCTACAGAATGGGAAGTGTGGTGGTCACCGGGAGATTGACCCTCACTTCCTGTCCAGGTGACAACCTGCTACAGAATGGGAAGTGTGGTGGTCACCGGGAGATTGACCCTCACTTCCTGTCCAGGTGACAACCTTCTACAGAATGGGAAGTGTGGTGGTCACCGGGAGATTGACCCTCACTTCCTGTCCAGGTGACAACCTTCTACAGAATGGGAAGTGTGGTGGTCACCGGGAGATTGACCCTCACTTCCTGTCCAGGTGACAACCTTCTACAGAATGGGAAGTGTGGTGGTCACCGGGAGATTGACCCTCACTTCCTGTCCAGGTGACAACCTTATACAAAATAGGAAGAGTGGTGGTCACCAGGACAGGAAGTCACGGGCAGGATTTTTGTGCTATGGTTCCATCGGAGAGGGAGATTTACAATCGCTTCCTGTCCCTGTGACACTCCTGTACAAAATGGGAAGTAAGGTTGTCACCGGGACAGGAAGTGAGGAGGATTCACAGCTGGCAAATTTGACAAATGTTCCAAGGCTTCCTCACTCTGTCCAAATACAGTTTTGTCTGGTGAAGGAAAGCTGGACATCGGTCTGTTCCTGCAAAGTAACAATGTCTCTAAGGGGTGTGTCTATAGAAGGGGTTTGTAGGAGGTTGGGGTGTCGGGGGTCTGTAGGAGGTTGGGGTGTCGGGGGTCTGTAGGAGGTTGGGGTGTCGGGGGTCTGTAGGAGGTTGGGGTGTCGGGGGTCTGTAGGAGGTTGGGGTGTCGGGGGTCTGTAGGAGGTGTCGGGGGTCGGTTCCTGTAGGAGGTTGGGGTGTCTGTAGGAGGTTGGGGTGTCTGTGTAGGCGGTGTCTGTAGGAGGTTGGGGTGTCGGGGGTCTGTAGGAGGTTGGGGTGTCGGGGGTCTGTAGGAGGTTGAGGTGTCTGTAGAAGGTGTCGGTGTCTATAGAAGGTTGAGGTTTCGGGGTCTGTAGGAGGTTGAGGTGTCTGTAGAAGGTGTCGGTGTCTATAGAAGGTTGAGGTTTCGGGGTCTGTAGGAGGTTGAGGTGTCTGTAGAAGGTGTCGGTGTCTATAGAAGGTTGAGGTTTCGGGGTCTGTAGGAGGTTGAGGTGTCTGTAGAAGGTGTCGGTGTCTATAGAAGGTTGAGGTTTCGGGGTCTGTAGGAGGTTGAGGTGTCTGTAGAAGGTGTCGGTGTCTGTAGAAGGTTGAGGTTTCGGGGTCTGTAGGAGGTTGAGGTGTCTGTAGAAGGTGTCGGTGTCTATAGAAGGTTGAGGTTTCGGGGTCTGTAGGAGGTTTCGGTGTCTGTAGAAGGTGTCGGTGTCTGTAGAAGGTTGAGGTTTCGGGGTCTGTAGGAGGTTGAGGTGTCTGTTGAAGGTGTCGGTTTCGGGGTCTGTAGGAGGTTTCGGGGTCTGTAGGAGGTTGAGGTGTCTGTAGAAGGTGTCGGTGTCTATAGAAGGTTGAGGTTTCGGGGTCTGTAGGAGGTTTCGGGGTCTGTAGGAGGTTTCGGGGTCTGTAGGAGGTGTCGGTGTCTGTAGGAGGTTTCGGTGTCTGTAGGAGGTTTCGGTGTCTGTAGGAGGTTTCGGTGTCTGTAGGAGGTTGAGGTTTCGGGGTCTGTAGGAGGTTGAGGTGTCTGTTGAAGGTGTCGGTTTCGGGGTCTGTAGGAGGTTTCGGGGTCTGTAGGAGGTTGAGGTGTCTGTAGAAGGTGTCGGTGTCTATAGAAGGTTGAGGTTTCGGGGTCTGTAGGAGGTTGAGGTGTCTGTAGAAGGTGTCGGTGTCTATAGAAGGTTGAGGTTTCGGGGTCTGTAGGAGGTTGAGGTGTCTGTAGAAGGTGTCGGTGTCTATAGAAGGTTGAGGTTTCGGGGTCTGTAGGAGGTGTCTGTAGGAAGTTGAGGTTTCGGGGTCTGTAGGAGGTTGAGGTGTCTGTAGAAGGTGTCGGTGTCTATAGAAGGTTGAGGTTTCGGGGTCTGTAGGAGGCGTCTGTATAAGGTTTGAGTGTTGGTGTCTGTAGGAGGTGTTGGTAGGAGGTTGAGGTGTCTGTAGGAGGTGTCTGTGTCTGTAGAAGGTTGAGGTTTCGGGGTCTGTAGGAGGTTGAGGTGTCTGTAGAAGGTTGAGGTTTCGGGGTCTGTAGGAGGTTTCGGGGTCTGTAGGAGGTTTCGGGGTCTGTAGAAGGTTGAGGTTTCGGGGTCTGTAGGAGGTTTCGGTGTCTGTAGAAGGTTGAGGTTTCGGGGTCTGTAGGAGGTTGAGGTGTCTGTAGAAGGTTGAGGTTTCGGGGTCTGTAGGAGGTTGAGGTGTCTGTAGGAGGTTGAGGTGTCTGTAGGAGGCGTCTGTATAAGGTTTGAGTGTTGGTGTCTGTAGGAGGTGTTGGTAGGAGGTTGAGGTTTCGGGGTCTGTAGGAGGTGTCTGTGTCTGTAGAAGGTTGAGGTTTCGGGGTCTGTAGGAGGTTGAGGTGTCTGTAGAAGGTTGAGGTTTCGGTGTCTGTAGGAGGCGTCTGTATAAGGTTTGAGTGTTGATGTCTGTAGAAAGTTGTCCATGTCTGTAGAGGGGAGGGGTGTTCTGTAGGGGGGGAGGGGTGTTCTGTAGGGGGGGAGGGGTGTTCTGTAGGGGGGGAGGGGTTCTGTAGGGGGGGAGGGGTTCTGTAGGGGGGGAGGGCGGTCTGTAGGGGGGTCTGTAGGAGGTGTCGGGGTCTGTAGGAGGTGTCGGGGTCTGTAGGAGGTGTCGGGGTCTGTAGAAGGTTGAGGTTTCGGTGTCTGTAGGAGGTTGAGGTGTCTGTAGGAGGCGTCTGTATAAGGTTTGAGTGTTGATGTCTGTAGAAAGTTGTCCATGTCTGTAGAGGGGAGGGGTTCTGTAGAGGGGAGGGGTGTTCTGTAGGGGGGGAGGGGTTCTGTAGGGGGGAGGGGTTCTGTAGGGGGGGAGGGGTTCTGTAGGGGGGGAGGGGTTCTGTAGGGGGGTCTGTAGGAGGTATATAGGTGTGATGGTCAGGCGTCCTCCATCTACATTGTGGGTTATATTTGGACACCTCAGCGGTTTTGTCAGCAGAATCCACAGACCAGTTCTGATTGGACGTCTGTTTTACATTCATTAGTTGGGGGGAATATTTTGTATCTTCTCAGCGGAGATATTTTCTCTCCTCCTCAGACAACAATGGTAGAAAGTTTCCTTTTTTCCCCCCTCCCTCCCCACCCCCCGGGGTTGCGGTACCGCACGTGTGGGACTCGGTTTGCTCTGAATCAGCGTCATGAGCTCTTATTATGCAAACAGAATAAGAGCTCCTCCGAGGTGGCCCCTTCCTCCGAGGTGGCCCCTTCCTCCGAGGTGGCCCCTTCCTCCGAGGTGGCCCCTTCCTCCGAGGTGGCCCCTTCCTCCGACATCGCCCCTTCCTCAGACATCGCCCCTTCCTCAGACATGGCCCCTTTGTTAGGGGCCCTCTTGGTCTGATAGGGGGACACTCTATGGCAGCCTTTCTCAACATTTTCAACAATGGAACCCCTGCAACAAATGACTGTCATGATACAATAGTGTGATGGTCGGGGGAGGAACGCTCCTCACACTTGTGTCATCGGGAAGAATTACCCCGTACAGGTGGCTACAACCATCCATGGTGTCAGTAGAAATGTGTCTGAGAGTCAGAAATTACTCATTGCTCGAGGAACCTCCTAGCAACCTCTGGAGGAACCCTGGTTGAGAAACCCTACTCTATGGTGATGGAGAACTCATAGGGGGAACCCTCCTGGTGTGATAGGGGAGCACTCTAAGGTGATGGGGAACTCCTAGGGGCAACTACCTGGTGTGATGGCGGGGGACCCTCCTGGAGTGATAGGTGGGACACTTTAAGGTGATGGGAACTCCTAGGGGGATCCTCCTGGTGCGATGGTGGTGGACCCTCCTGGTGCGATAGGTGGGACATTCTAAGGTGATGGGGAACTCCTAGGGGCACCCTCCTGGTGTGATGATGGGACCACTCTAAGGTGATGGGGGAACTCCTAGGGGCACCCTCCTGGTGTGATGATGGAACCACTCTAAGGTGATGGGGGAACTCCTGGGGGCACCCTCCTGGTGTGATGATGGGACCACTCTAAGGTGATGGGGGAACTCCTAGGGGCACCCTCCTGGTGCGATAAGTGGAGCACTCTAAGGTGATGGGGAACTCCTAGGGGGATCCTCCTGGTACGATGTTGGGGGACCCTCCTGGTGTGATAGGTGGGACACTCTAAGGTGATGGGGAACTCCTAGGGGTACCCTCCTGGTGTGATGGTGGTGGACCCTCCTGGTGCGATAGGTGGGACATTCTAAGGTGATGGGGAACTCCTAGGGGCACCCTCCTGGTGTGATGATGGGACCACTCTAAGGTGATGGGGGAACTCCTAGGGGCACCCTCCTGGTGTGATAAGTGGGGCAGTCTAAGTTGATGGGGAACTCCTACGGGAACCCTCCTGGTGCGATGGTGGGGGACCCTCTTGGTGTGATAGGTGGGACACTCTAAGGTGATGGGGAACTCCTAGGGGGACCCTCCTGGTGCGATGGTGGGGGACCCTCCTGGTGCGATGGTGGGGGACCCTCCTGGTGTGATAGGTGGGACACTCTAAGGTGATGGGGAACTCCTAGGGGGACCCTCCTGGTGCGATGGTGGGGGACCCTCCTGGTGTGATAGGTGGGACACTCTAAGGTGATGGGGAAACTCCTAATGGGACTCTCCTGGTGCGATGGTGGGACACTCTCTAAGGTGATGGGTGGGGGACCCTCCTGGTGTGATAGATGGGACACTCTCTAAGGTGATGGGTGGGGGACCCTCCTGGTGTGATAGGTGGGACACTCTAAGGTGATGGGGAACTCCTAGGGGCACCCTCCTGGTGCGATGATGGGACAGTCTAAGGTGATGGGGAACTCCTAGGGGGACCCTCCTGGTGCGATGGTGGGGGACCCTCCTGGTGTGATAGATGGGACACTCTCTAAGGTGATGGGTGGGGGACCCTCCTGGTGTGATAGGTGGGACACTCTAAGGTGATGGGAACTCCTATGGACGACCTCCTGATGAGATGGAGCAATCTCTGATGTCAAGGGCGGGGTTCTCATGTAAACCGAGGTCTTTCCCACCTCTAACCCCCCCCCCCCCCGTGTTTCCCCAGCAGTGGTGTGGGGGACCTGTGACAGGACCAGTCAATAGTGCCCACCCTTTGCACCCCCCTCCTCCATTCTGAATGCTGTACAGTCTCTGTTTTCTGGATATGTATCATGTATTGAACTGTGATTATGTATTGAACGGTTGGGGCCACTTTCCCGGGTCGGTCCGCGGAGGAGAAGTCTTTTATGTTGAGGACAATCATTTATTTAGAAAAAAAAAAAAAAAAGTGTGGAGCGGCGTCCTGGAGGCGGAGCTCGATCCCTCCCCCGGCGTCCTCCTGTCAGGCGTTGTGGCTGGTTCTGTGGTGGGTGTCCTGTCTGGAGGAGGACCTTCAGCACATCTCATCCTTCCCTCTATAAATCTGTTTATTCCCAGATGATGCTCAGATGGTCCCATCTCCCGGTGAAGTCGTCTGATGAGGGGGGGAGGGGAAAAGGGGGGGTAGCGGCACTCCAGCCCTCTGAGGATGTAATTGGATTTCAGCTTGTGTGTGCCGCTCCCCGCCGCCCGCTGAGACGCTGTAATTATTTATTTCGCTGATAAGGAGCGTCAGCTTCGATGGCGTTTCATGGAATGTCCTTTACAGATTGGGAACGTCGGCATTTCACAGGAAGATGCAGGAAGTATACAAACACCCCAGAGAGGTGAAGGGGGTTCTATTGTGCCCCCCCCCCCCATCAACACGCTAAGAAAAAAGAACGAAAAAAAAAAACCCTTCTGTTTTTTTATTTCATACTTTGTTTTAGTCCCAGTGAGGTCTCTGTGCTTCTCTATGCAATGCAGGCAGATCGTGGCTGGTGGGAGGGGCCAGTACGGGGCTGTACATACCTTCCTGAAAAAAAAAAACATCACCGCACCCTGCCTAAGTACTGCTCTGTCCTGATGGTGGGAGGAGTTGGGTCAATATCAGAATGCCTTGTTGGGTGTCAGTCTGCAGGAGTGGGCGTTCCTAGGTGGGCTGGATTTGCATAGGTAACGCCCACATGTGATGCTATGCCTATGCCTTCATGAATGAAAGACCTGGAATCCAATGACTGAAAGGGGCGGGGCCATGGACAGGCAAGCTGGGGAGGACCTGAAGGGGAGGAGCTGGTACACCTGTGCAGGACTGAAGGGGAGGAGCTGGTACACCTGTGCAAGACTGAAGGGGAGGAGCTGGTACACCTGTGCAAGACTGAAGGGGAGGAGCTGGTACACCTGTGCAAGACTGAAGGGGAGGAGCTGGTACACCTGTGCAAGACTGAAGGGGAGGAGCTGGTACACCTGTGCAAGACTGAAGGGGAGGAGCCGGTACACCTGTGCAAGACTGAAGGGGAGGAGCCGGTACACCTGTGCAAGACTGAAGGGGAGGAGCCGGTACACCTGTGCAAGACTGAAGGGGAGGAGCCGGTACACCTGTGCATGGCTAAAGGAGAGGAGCCGATACACCTGTGCAGGACTGGAGGGGAGGAGCCGTACGCCTGTGCAGGACTGGAGGGGAGGAGCCGTACGCCTGTGCAGGACTGGAGGGGAGGAGCCGTACGCCTGTGCAGGACTGGAGGGGAGGAGCCGTACGCCTGTGCAGGACTGGAGGGGAGGAGCCGCTACGCCTGTGCAGGACTGGAGGGGAGGAGCCGCTACGCCTGTGCAGGACTGGAGGGGAGGAGCCGCTACGCCTGTGCAGGACTGGAGGGGAGGAGCCGCTACGCCTGTGCAGGACTGGAGGGGAGGAGCCGCTACGCCTGTGCAGGGACTGGAGGGGAGGAGCCGCTACGCCTGTGCAGGACTGGAGGGGAGGAGCCGCTACGCCTGTGCAGGACTGGAGGGGAGGAGCCGCTACGCCTGTGCAGGACTGGAGGGGAGGAGCCGGTACACCTGTGCAAGACTGAAGGGGAGGAGCCGTACGCCTGTGCAGGACTGGAGGGAGGAGCCGTACGCCTGTGCAGGACTGGAGGGGAGGAGCCGTACGCCTGTGCAGGACTGGAGGGGAGGAGCCGTACGCCTGTGCAGGACTGGAGGGGAGGAGCCGTACGCCTGTGCAGGACTGGAGGGGAGGAGCCGTACGCCTGTGCAGGACTGGAGGGGAGGAGCCGCTACGCCTGTGCAGGACTGGAGGGGAGGAGCCGCTACGCCTGTGCAGGACTGGAGGGGAGGAGCCGCTACGCCTGTGCAGGACTGGAGGGAGGAGCCGCTACGCCTGTGCAGGACTGGAGGGGAGGAGCCGGTACGCCTGTGCAGGACTGGAGGGGAGGAGCCGGTACGCCTGTGCAGGACTGAAGGGGAGGAGCCGGTACGCCTGTGCATGACTGATGGGGAGGAGCCGTACGCCTGTGCAAGACTGAAGGGGAGGAGCCGCTGCAACTGGGCAGGGTGACACTGGTTTGCATTTTAGTGAAGTGAAGGCTTTTTTTTTTTTTTCTCTTTTCTTCAAATGTTTACAGTTTTTTAACCCTTTTCCCTCCTAATTCTGCAGCTAATTGTAAATGAACGCCGTCACTCCCTGAGCTGTATAGACTGCGGACAGATCTCCTCGCACACCGCCATCCCGGCTCAGCCTTCTGAACGGTTCTTTCTCCATCTGAGGGCTCGAGGTCTTCATTTGTCTTCTTTTTTTTTTTTTTGCTCAGATTGCCAGCTGGAGAAACTTCCCATGAGGCCTCGGGACCGAGCCAGAGTCATCGATGCAGCAAAACACGCTCACAAGTTCTGCAACACGGAAGAGGAGGAGGCGGTGTATCTGCGCAGGTATCCCCCCCCCTCCCCCCCCCCGGGGGACTCGTTCTCCTTTTATCTGCTTCCATTTATACCGCCAATCACCGAGGAATCGCCTTCTGCAGACATCAGACGTCATCATGCTGGGAGAGCACATGGCTGAAAGTGCTATAAAAGGTTCAGATTTAACCCCTTCCGGTCCGGACGCTTCCCCCCCCCCCCCTTCCGGTCCGGACGCTTCCCCCCCCCCCCCCCCCTTCCGGTCCGGCGGACGCTTCCCCTTCCGGTCCGGACGCTTTCCCCCCCCCCCCTTCCGGTCCGGACGCTTTCCCCCCCCCCCTTCCGGTCCGGACGCTTTCCCCCCCCCCCTTCCGGTCCGGACGCTTTCCCCCCCCCCCCTTCCGGTCCGGACGCTTTCCCCCCCCCCCCTTCCGGTCCGGACGCTTTCCCCCCCCCCCCTTCCGGTCCGGACGCTTTCCCCCCCCCCCCTTCCGGTCCGGACGCTTTCCCCCCCCCCCCTTCCGGTCCGGACGCTTTCCCCCCCCCCCCTTCCGGTCCGGACGCTTTCCCCCCCCCCCCTTCCGGTCCGGACGCTTTCCCCCCCCCCCCTTCCGGTCCGGACGCTTTCCCCCCCCCCCCTTCCGGTCCGGACGCTTTCCCCCCCCCCCCTTCCGGTCCGGACGCTTTCCCCCCCCCCCCTTCCGGTCCGGACGCTTTCCCCCCCCCCCCTTCCGGTCCGGACGCTTTCCCCCCCCCCCTTCCGGTCCGGACGCTTCCCCCCCCCCCCCCTTCCGGTCCGGACGCTTCCCCTTCCGGTCCGGACGCTTTCCCCCCCCCCCTTCCGGTCCGGACGCTTCCCCCCCCCCCCTTCCGGTCCGGACGCTTCCCCCCCCCCCCCCTTCCGGTCCGGACGCTTCCCCCCCCCCCCCTTCCGGTCCGGACGCTTCCCCCCCCCCCCCCTTCCGGTCCGGACGCTCCCCCCCCCCCCCCTTCCGGTCCGGACGCTTCCCCCCCCCCTTCCGGTCCGGACGCTTCCCCCCCCTTCCGGTCCGGACGCTTCCCCCCCCCCCCCTTCCGGTCGCTTCCCCCCCCCCCCTTCCGGTCCGGACGCTTCCCCCCCCCCCCCTTCCGGTCCGGACGCTTTCCCCCCCCCCCTTCCGGTCCGGACGCTTTCCCCCCCCCCCTTCCGGTCCGGACGCTTTCCCCCCCCCCCCTTCCGGTCCGGACGCTTTCCCCCCCCCCCCCTTCCGGTCCGGACGCTTTCCCCCCCCCCCCCTTCCGGTCCGGACGCTTTTCCCCCCCCCCCTTCCGGTCCGGACGCTTTTCCCCCCCCCCCTTCCGGTCCGGACGCTTCCCCCCCCCCCCCCTCTTCCGGTCCGGACGCTTTCCCCCCCCCCCCTCTTCCGGTCCGGACGCTTTCCCCCCCCCCCCTTCCGGTCCGGACGCTTTCCCCCCCCCCCCCCTTCCGGTCCGGACGCTTTCCCCCCCCCCCCTTCCGGTCCGGACGCTTTCCCCCCCCCCCCCTTCCGGTCCGGACGCTTTCCCCCCCCCCCCCTTCCGGTCCGGACGCTTTCCCCCCCCCCCCCTTCCGGTCCGGACGCTTTCCCCCCCCCCCCCCTTCCGGTCCGGACGCTTTCCCCCCCCCCCCCCCCTTCCGGTCCGGACGCTTTCCCCCCCCCCCCCTTCCGGTCCGGACGCTTTCCCCCCCCCCCCCCTTCCGGTCCGGACGCTTTCCCCCCCCCCCCCCTTCCGGTCCGGACGCTTTCCCCCCCCCCCCCTTCCGGTCCGGACGCTTTCCCCCCCCCCCCCTTCCGGTCCGGACGCTTTCCCCCCCCCCCCCCCCTTTCCGGTCCGGACGCTTCCCCCCCCCCCCCCTTCCGGTCCGGACGCTTTCCCCCCCCTTCCGGTCCGGACGTTTCTCCCCCTTCCAGTCCAGAACACATCGTGTTTACTACTGTTCATGTGATCACTGATTGGCCAACCAGCCCACCTTAGCAGCGCTCCCGTCCGGTTGTTTATAGACATTAATAAAACAAAAAAAAATCACAAACGTCGCCCTTCTCTGCTCTGTAATGGTTTTGCACGGAGCAGCCTGGATCCTCCTCTGCTTGGTCCCCCGCAGGCACTCTGGGCTCCTTCCTCTTCACCAGCCGCTTGCTATGGGGGCACTCATGCATGCTTGCTCTCGAGTCTGGCTCTATGCGTCTATTAGACACACAGAGCTGCAGCTTGGATCCACCCCAGCACTCCCCCCCCCCCCCCCCCCCCCCGCTCACTCGCTGTTCATTGGCTCAATGGCTCCCGCTGCTGTCTCAGCCAATGAAAAGAGGGATCCCCAGGACAGGTGAGGCTCTCGTCCACGTCACTGGATTTAGAGGGGGCTCAAGTAAGTATGTGGGGGAGGGGCGGCAGCACACAGAAGCTTTTTTCCCTTTATGCATAGGTGCTTGTCACCTCCAGGACTTCTCTAGTACTTATACGTGACAGGTGTATTGCACTGCGGCTGTGCGAGGAGAGAAGCACAGAAACGATGCTTTCCCCTCCCCTCTGCTGCCCAATCACAGAAGCCTTTGTATTTTGTTCACATATAACAAAGGCTTCTGTGAATGGGCGGAAGGGAGGGGCAGGCATAGCAGGAACTGTGACCGCAGTGAGCAGCGTTAGAGCTCCCAAAGTTATCTTCCTGTAGCACCTCGTTAGAGTTAACCCCTTCCTTACCACTCTATAGCTGACGGGTACAGCGTGATCGTCCAGTTCCGGGAGGGCATCATATGACTTCCTCCCAGCGGCGCACACCCGGCTCTCTGTGTTCTCTGTGATTGGCCTTTTACCGTGTCATGTGATCAGCTGTGTCCACCTGTCTCACAGCGTGAGGAAAGTACTGCTGATAACCGGCAGCTGTTTAAAGGAGATATCTGCAGTGATTATCAGTGCAGCTCCAAAAGTGCCCATCGTTGCCGCCCATCGTTGCCGCCCATCGTTGCCGCCCATCGTTGCCGCCCATCGTTGCCGCCTATCAGTTCCCATCGTTGCCCATCATTGCCGCCTATCAGTGCCGCCCATCGTTGCCCATCATTGCCGCCTATCAGTTCCCATCGTTGCCCATCATTGCCGCCTATCAGTTCCCCTTGTTGCCGCCTATCAGTGCCCATCATTGCCGCCTATCAGTTCCCCTTGTTGCCGCCTATCAGTGCCCATCTCTGCCCATCATTGCCACCTATCCGTTCCCATCGTTGCCGCCTATCAGTGCCGCCCATCGTTGCCCATCATCGCCGCCTATCAGTTCCCCTTGTTGCCGCCTATCAGTGCCCATCTCTGCCCATCATTGCCACCTATCCGTTCCCATCGTTGCCCATCATTGCCGCCTATCAGTGCTTCCTCATCAATGCCCACCAGTGCCGCCTCATTAGTGCCCATCAGTGCCCTTCGTTGCCGCCTCTCAGTGCTTCTTCATCAATGCCCATCATCAGCGCAGCCTATCAGTGCCGCCTCATCAACGCTCATCACTGAAGGGAAAAATTTACCTGTTTGCAAAATGTTATAATAGCCCCGGGCGAGGGTTGCGGGTGTGCCCAGGGAGAGTGTCTCCAGTTCTAGAAAATTCCCCTCATTGTGTTTACATCCACTTATAGGTCCTCTGCTTTTAGAAAATATATAATGTTTGAGGTTTCTAAAAAAAAAAAAAAAAAAAAAAAAATATCCAATTTTTTTTTTAACGTGTGTGTGAAACCTTTTTTTTTTAAATTTTTTTTTCTTCTATGTTTTATAGGCCGGATGGGATAGAACGACAATATAGGAAAAAATGCAGCAAGTAAGTAATCTGCTTTAATATAATTTCAGGATTATTATAAATTATTATTATTATAGGATTATTAAAAATAGAACAACAATAGTAACAATAATTATTGTTACTATTGTTCTATTTTTATTATTTTTATATTTTATTTTTGTATTAAGTTCAGGATTATTATTATTACTATTATTCTATTTGTATTATTTTTATATTTTTATTTTTGTATTAATTTCAGGATGATTATTATTATTATTACTATTCTATTTGTATTATTTTTATATTATATTTTTATTTTTGTATTTAATTTCAGGATTATTATTACTATTCTATTTGTATTTTTTTATATTTTTATTTTTTATTAATTTCAGAATTATTATTATTACTATTCTATTTGTATTTTTATTTTTTATTAATTTCAGGATTATTATTACTATTCTATTTATATTATTTTTATTTTTGTATTAATTTCA